>NW_028155259.1:0-114250 GCF_963514095.1 Eutrigla gurnardus | reverse complement strand
CTTTTGTTTCAGTGTGATTCCAGTGTCTTTGAACACAAAATGGCGTCTAAACATCAAATAAGTGCAAAACAATGCTTTTACAAGTTTAATGTGGGGAAAAGGCTGTAATAGCTGTTTCACGCAGGGAAGAGGCTTTTAAGCTGTTATTTGCAGGTAACACACGTTTTAAGCACTATTGCAGTGTCAGTTGTCAAATAAGCTGCATTCTTCAATGTCACACTGAGATCAACACATTTAAGTCATAAAAGCACTCTGGAGTGGATCTTCTTTTGTTTCAGTGTGATTCCAGTGTCTTTGAACACAAAATGGCGTCTAAACATCAAATAAGTGCAAAACAATGCTTTTACAAGTTTAATGTGGGGAAAAGGCTGTAATAGCTGTTTCACACAGGGAAGAGGCTTTTAAGCTGTTATTTGCAGGTAACACACGTTTTAACCACTATTGCAGTGTCAGTTGTCAAATAAGCTGCATTCTTCAATGTCACACTGAGATCAACACATTTAAGTCATAACAGCACTCTGGAGTGGATCTTCTTTTTTTTCAGTGTGATTCCAGTGTCTTTGAACACAAAATGGCGTCTAAACATCAAATAAGTGCAAAACAATGCTTTTACAAGTTTAATGTGGGGAAAAGGCTGTAATAGCTGTTTCACGCAGGGAAGAGGCTTTTAAGCTGTTATTTGCAGGTAACACAGGTTTTAACCACTATTGCAGTGTCAGTTGTCAAATAATCTGCATTCTTCAATGTCACACTGAGATCAACACATTTAAGTCATAAAAGCACTCTGGAGTGGATCTTCTTTTGTTTCAGTGTGATTCCAGTGTCTTTGAACACAAAATGGCGTCTAAACATCAAATAAGTGCAAAACAATGCTTTTACAAGTTTAATGTGGGGAAAAGGCTGTAATAGCTGTTTCACGCAGGGAAGAGGCTTTTAAGCTGTTATTTGCAGGTAACACACGTTTTAAGCACTATTGCAGTGTCAGTTGTCAAATAAGCTGCATTCTTCAATGTCACACTGAGATCAACACATTTAAGTCATAAAAGCACTCTGGAGTGGATCTTCTTTTGTTTCAGTGTGATTCCAGTGTCTTTGAACACAAAATGGCGTCTAAACATCAAATAAGTGCAAAACAATTGTTTTACAAGTTTAATGTGGGGAAAAGGCTGTAATAAGTGTTTCACGCAGGGAAGAGGCTTTTAAGCTGTTATTTGCAGGTAACACACGTTTTAACCACTATTGCAGTGTCAGTTGTCAAATAAGCTGCATTCTTCAATGTCACACTGAGATCAACACATTTAAGTCATAACAGCACTCTGGAGTGGATCTTCTTTTTTTTCAGTGTGATTCCAGTGTCTTTGAACACAAAATGGCGTCTAAACATCAAATAAGTGCAAAACAATGCCTTTACAAGTTTAATGTGGGGAAAAGGCTGTAATAGCTGTTTCACGCAGGGAAGAGGCTTTTAAGCTGTTATTTGCAGGTAACACAGGTTTTAACCACTATTGCAGTGTCAGTTGTCAAATAAGCTGCATTCTTCAATGTCACACTGAGATCAACACATTTAAGTCATAAAAGCACTCTGGAGTGGATCTTCTTTTGTTTCAGTGTGATTCCAGTGTCTTTGAACACAAAATGGCGTCTAAACATCAAATAAGTGCAAAACAATGCTTTTACAAGTTTAATGTGGGGAAAAGGCTGTAATAGCTGTTTCACACAGGGAAGAGGCTTTTAAGCTGTTATTTGCAGGTAACACACGTTTTAACCACTATTGCAGTGTCAGTTGTCAAATAAGCTGCATTCTTCAATGTCCCACCGAGATCAACACATTTAAGTCATAACAGCACTCTGGAGTGGATCTTCTTTCGTTTCAATGTGATTCCAGTGTCTTTGAACACAAAATGGCGTCTAAACATCAAATAAGTGCAAAACAATGCTTTTACAAGTTTAATGTGGGGAAAAGGCTGTAATAGCTGTTTCACGCAGGGAAGAGGCTTTTAAGCTGTTATTTGCAGGTAACACACGTTTTAAGCACTATTGCAGTGTCAGTTGTCAAATAAGCTGCATTCTTCAATGTCACACTGAGATCAACACATTTAAGTCATAAAAGCACTCTGGAGTGGATCTTCTTTTGTTTCAGTGTGATTCCAGTGTCTTTGAACACAAAATGGCGTCTAAACATCAAATAAGTGCAAAACAATTGTTTTACAAGTTTAATGTGGGGAAAAGGCTGTAATAAGTGTTTCACGCAGGGAAGAGGCTTTTAAGCTGTTATTTGCAGGTAACACACGTTTTAACCACTATTGCAGTGTCAGTTGTCAAATAAGCTGCATTCTTCAATGTCACACTGAGATCAACACATTTAAGTCATAACAGCACTCTGGAGTGGATCTTCTTTTTTTTCAGTGTGATTCCAGTGTCTTTGAACACAAAATGGCGTCTAAACATCAAATAAGTGCAAAACAATGCTTTTACAAGTTTAATGTGGGGAAAAGGCTGTAATAGCTGTTTCACACAGGGAAGAGGCTTTTAAGCTGTTATTTGCAGGTAACACACGTTTTAACCACTATTATTGCAGTGTCAGTTGTCAAATAAGCTGCATTCTTCAATGTCCCACTGAGATCAACACATTTAAGTCATAAAAGCACTCTGGAGTGGATCTTCTTTTGTTTCAGTGTGATTCCAGTGTCTTTGAACACAAAATGGCGTCTAAACATCAAATAAGTGCAAAACAATGCTTTTACAAGTTTAATGTGGGGAAAAGGCTGTAATAGCTGTTTCACACAGGGAAGAGGCTTTTAAGCTGTTATTTGCAGGTAACACACGTTTTAACCAGTATTGCAGTGTCAGTTGTCAAATAAGCTGCATTCTTCAATGTCACACTGAGATCAACACATTTAAGTCATAACAGCACTCTGGAGTGGATCTTCTTTTTTTTCAGTGTGATTCCAGTGTCTTTGAACACAAAATGGCGTCTAAACATCAAATAAGTGCAAAACAATGCTTTTACAGGTTTAATGTGGGGAAAAGGCTGTAATAGCTGTTTCACGCAGGGAAGAGGCTTTTAAGCTGTTATTTGCAGGTAACACAGGTTTTAACCACTATTGCAGTGTCAGTTGTCAAATAAGCTGCATTCTTCAATGTCACACTGAGATCAACACATTTAAGTCATAAAAGCACTCTGGAGTGGATCTTCTTTTGTTTCAGTGTGATTCCAGTGTCTTTGAACACAAAATGGCGTCTAAACATCAAATAAGTGCAAAACAATGCTTTTACAAGTTTAATGTGGGGAAAAGGCTGTAATAGCTGTTTCACGCAGGGAAGAGGCTTTTAAGCTGTTATTTGCAGGTAACACACGTTTTAAGCACTATTGCAGTGTCAGTTGTCAAATAAGCTGCATTCTTCAATGTCACACTGAGATCAACACATTTAAGTCATAAAAGCACTCTGGAGTGGATCTTCTTTTGTTTCAGTGTGATTCCAGTGTCTTTGAACACAAAATGGCGTCTAAACATCAAATAAGTGCAAAACAATTGTTTTACAAGTTTAATGTGGGGAAAAGGCTGTAATAAGTGTTTCACGCAGGGAAGAGGCTTTTAAGCTGTTATTTGCAGGTAACACACGTTTTAACCACTATTGCAGTGTCAGTTGTCAAATAAGCTGCATTCTTCAATGTCACACTGAGATCAACACATTTAAGTCATAAAAGCACTCTGGAGTGGATCTTCTTTTGTTTCAGTGTGATTCCAGTGTCTTTGAACACAAAATGGCGTCTAAACATCAAATAAGTGCAAAACAATGCTTTTACAAGTTTAATGTGGGGAAAAGGCTGTAATAGCTGTTTCACGCAGGGAAGAGGCTTTTAAGCTGTTATTTGCAGGTAACACACGTTTTAAGCACTATTGCAGTGTCAGTTGTCAAATAAGCTGCATTCTTCAATGTCACACTGAGATCAACACATTTAAGTCATAAAAGCACTCTGGAGTGGATCTTCTTTTGTTTCAGTGTGATTCCAGTGTCTTTGAACACAAAATGGCGTCTAAACATCAAATAAGTGCAAAACAATGCTTTTACAAGTTTAATGTGGGGAAAAGGCTGTAATAGCTGTTTCACACAGGGAAGAGGCTTTTAAGCTGTTATTTGCAGGTAACACACGTTTTAACCACTATTGCAGTGTCAGTTGTCAAATAAGCTGCATTCTTCAATGTCACACTGAGATCAACACATTTAAGTCATAACAGCACTCTGGAGTGGATCTTCTTTTTTTTCAGTGTGATTCCAGTGTCTTTGAACACAAAATGGCGTCTAAACATCAAATAAGTGCAAAACAATGCTTTTACAAGTTTAATGTGGGGAAAAGGCTGTAATAGCTGTTTCACGCAGGGAAGAGGCTTTTAAGCTGTTATTTGCAGGTAACACAGGTTTTAACCACTATTGCAGTGTCAGTTGTCAAATAATCTGCATTCTTCAATGTCACACTGAGATCAACACATTTAAGTCATAAAAGCACTCTGGAGTGGATCTTCTTTTGTTTCAGTGTGATTCCAGTGTCTTTGAACACAAAATGGCGTCTAAACATCAAATAAGTGCAAAACAATGCTTTTACAAGTTTAATGTGGGGAAAAGGCTGTAATAGCTGTTTCACGCAGGGAAGAGGCTTTTAAGCTGTTATTTGCAGGTAACACACGTTTTAAGCACTATTGCAGTGTCAGTTGTCAAATAAGCTGCATTCTTCAATGTCACACTGAGATCAACACATTTAAGTCATAAAAGCACTCTGGAGTGGATCTTCTTTTGTTTCAGTGTGATTCCAGTGTCTTTGAACACAAAATGGCGTCTAAACATCAAATAAGTGCAAAACAATTGTTTTACAAGTTTAATGTGGGGAAAAGGCTGTAATAAGTGTTTCACGCAGGGAAGAGGCTTTTAAGCTGTTATTTGCAGGTAACACACGTTTTAACCACTATTGCAGTGTCAGTTGTCAAATAAGCTGCATTCTTCAATGTCACACTGAGATCAACACATTTAAGTCATAACAGCACTCTGGAGTGGATCTTCTTTTTTTTCAGTGTGATTCCAGTGTCTTTGAACACAAAATGGCGTCTAAACATCAAATAAGTGCAAAACAATGCCTTTACAAGTTTAATGTGGGGAAAAGGCTGTAATAGCTGTTTCACGCAGGGAAGAGGCTTTTAAGCTGTTATTTGCAGGTAACACAGGTTTTAACCACTATTGCAGTGTCAGTTGTCAAATAAGCTGCATTCTTCAATGTCACACTGAGATCAACACATTTAAGTCATAAAAGCACTCTGGAGTGGATCTTCTTTTGTTTCAGTGTGATTCCAGTGTCTTTGAACACAAAATGGCGTCTAAACATCAAATAAGTGCAAAACAATGCTTTTACAAGTTTAATGTGGGGAAAAGGCTGTAATAGCTGTTTCACACAGGGAAGAGGCTTTTAAGCTGTTATTTGCAGGTAACACACGTTTTAACCACTATTGCAGTGTCAGTTGTCAAATAAGCTGCATTCTTCAATGTCACACTGAGATCAACACATTTAAGTCATAACAGCACTCTGGAGTGGATCTTCTTTTTTTTCAGTGTGATTCCAGTGTCTTTGAACACAAAATGGCGTCTAAACATCAAATAAGTGCAAAACAATGCTTTTACAAGTTTAATGTGGGGAAAAGGCTGTAATAGCTGTTTCACGCAGGGAAGAGGCTTTTAAGCTGTTATTTGCAGGTAACACAGGTTTTAACCACTATTGCAGTGTCAGTTGTCAAATAAGCTGCATTCTTCAATGTCACACTGAGATCAACACATTTAAGTCATAAAAGCACTCTGGAGTGGATCTTCTTTTGTTTCAGTGTGATTCCAGTGTCTTTGAACACAAAATGGCGTCTAAACATCAAATAAGTGCAAAACAATGCTTTTACAAGTTTAATGTGGGGAAAAGGCTGTAATAGCTGTTTCACGCAGGGAAGAGGCTTTTAAGCTGTTATTTGCAGGTAACACACGTTTTAAGCACTATTGCAGTGTCAGTTGTCAAATAAGCTGCATTCTTCAATGTCACACTGAGATCAACACATTTAAGTCATAAAAGCACTCTGGAGTGGATCTTCTTTTGTTTCAGTGTGATTCCAGTGTCTTTGAACACAAAATGGCGTCTAAACATCAAATAAGTGCAAAACAATGCTTTTACAAGTTTAATGTGGGGAAAAGGCTGTAATAGCTGTTTCACACAGGGAAGAGGCTTTTAAGCTGTTATTTGCAGGTAACACACGTTTTAACCACTATTGCAGTGTCAGTTGTCAAATAAGCTGCATTCTTCAATGTCACACTGAGATCAACACATTTAAGTCATAACAGCACTCTGGAGTGGATCTTCTTTTTTTTCAGTGTGATTCCAGTGTCTTTGAACACAAAATGGCGTCTAAACATCAAATAAGTGCAAAACAATGCTTTTACAAGTTTAATGTGGGGAAAAGGCTGTAATAGCTGTTTCACGCAGGGAAGAGGCTTTTAAGCTGTTATTTGCAGGTAACACAGGTTTTAACCACTATTGCAGTGTCAGTTGTCAAATAATCTGCATTCTTCAATGTCACACTGAGATCAACACATTTAAGTCATAAAAGCACTCTGGAGTGGATCTTCTTTTGTTTCAGTGTGATTCCAGTGTCTTTGAACACAAAATGGCGTCTAAACATCAAATAAGTGCAAAACAATGCTTTTACAAGTTTAATGTGGGGAAAAGGCTGTAATAGCTGTTTCACGCAGGGAAGAGGCTTTTAAGCTGTTATTTGCAGGTAACACACGTTTTAAGCACTATTGCAGTGTCAGTTGTCAAATAAGCTGCATTCTTCAATGTCACACTGAGATCAACACATTTAAGTCATAAAAGCACTCTGGAGTGGATCTTCTTTTGTTTCAGTGTGATTCCAGTGTCTTTGAACACAAAATGGCGTCTAAACATCAAATAAGTGCAAAACAATTGTTTTACAAGTTTAATGTGGGGAAAAGGCTGTAATAAGTGTTTCACGCAGGGAAGAGGCTTTTAAGCTGTTATTTGCAGGTAACACACGTTTTAACCACTATTGCAGTGTCAGTTGTCAAATAAGCTGCATTCTTCAATGTCACACTGAGATCAACACATTTAAGTCATAACAGCACTCTGGAGTGGATCTTCTTTTTTTTCAGTGTGATTCCAGTGTCTTTGAACACAAAATGGCGTCTAAACATCAAATAAGTGCAAAACAATGCCTTTACAAGTTTAATGTGGGGAAAAGGCTGTAATAGCTGTTTCACGCAGGGAAGAGGCTTTTAAGCTGTTATTTGCAGGTAACACAGGTTTTAACCACTATTGCAGTGTCAGTTGTCAAATAAGCTGCATTCTTCAATGTCACACTGAGATCAACACATTTAAGTCATAAAAGCACTCTGGAGTGGATCTTCTTTTGTTTCAGTGTGATTCCAGTGTCTTTGAACACAAAATGGCGTCTAAACATCAAATAAGTGCAAAACAATGCTTTTACAAGTTTAATGTGGGGAAAAGGCTGTAATAGCTGTTTCACACAGGGAAGAGGCTTTTAAGCTGTTATTTGCAGGTAACACACGTTTTAACCACTATTGCAGTGTCAGTTGTCAAATAAGCTGCATTCTTCAATGTCCCACCGAGATCAACACATTTAAGTCATAACAGCACTCTGGAGTGGATCTTCTTTCGTTTCAATGTGATTCCAGTGTCTTTGAACACAAAATGGCGTCTAAACATCAAATAAGTGCAAAACAATGCTTTTACAAGTTTAATGTGGGGAAAAGGCTGTAATAGCTGTTTCACGCAGGGAAGAGGCTTTTAAGCTGTTATTTGCAGGTAACACACGTTTTAAGCACTATTGCAGTGTCAGTTGTCAAATAAGCTGCATTCTTCAATGTCACACTGAGATCAACACATTTAAGTCATAAAAGCACTCTGGAGTGGATCTTCTTTTGTTTCAGTGTGATTCCAGTGTCTTTGAACACAAAATGGCGTCTAAACATCAAATAAGTGCAAAACAATTGTTTTACAAGTTTAATGTGGGGAAAAGGCTGTAATAAGTGTTTCACGCAGGGAAGAGGCTTTTAAGCTGTTATTTGCAGGTAACACACGTTTTAACCACTATTGCAGTGTCAGTTGTCAAATAAGCTGCATTCTTCAATGTCACACTGAGATCAACACATTTAAGTCATAACAGCACTCTGGAGTGGATCTTCTTTTTTTTCAGTGTGATTCCAGTGTCTTTGAACACAAAATGGCGTCTAAACATCAAATAAGTGCAAAACAATGCTTTTACAAGTTTAATGTGGGGAAAAGGCTGTAATAGCTGTTTCACACAGGGAAGAGGCTTTTAAGCTGTTATTTGCAGGTAACACACGTTTTAACCACTATTATTGCAGTGTCAGTTGTCAAATAAGCTGCATTCTTCAATGTCCCACTGAGATCAACACATTTAAGTCATAAAAGCACTCTGGAGTGGATCTTCTTTTGTTTCAGTGTGATTCCAGTGTCTTTGAACACAAAATGGCGTCTAAACATCAAATAAGTGCAAAACAATGCTTTTACAAGTTTAATGTGGGGAAAAGGCTGTAATAGCTGTTTCACACAGGGAAGAGGCTTTTAAGCTGTTATTTGCAGGTAACACACGTTTTAACCACTATTGCAGTGTCAGTTGTCAAATAAGCTGCATTCTTCAATGTCACACTGAGATCAACACATTTAAGTCATAAAAGCACTCTGGAGTGGATCTTCTTTTGTTTCAGTGTGATTCCAGTGTCTTTGAACACAAAATGGCGTCTAAACATCAAATAAGTGCAAAACAATGCTTTTACAAGTTTAATGTGGGGAAAAGGCTGTAATAGCTGTTTCACACAGGGAAGAGGCTTTTAAGCTGTTATTTGCAGGTAACACACGTTTTAACCAGTATTGCAGTGTCAGTTGTCAAATAAGCTGCATTCTTCAATGTCACACTGAGATCAACACATTTAAGTCATAACAGCACTCTGGAGTGGATCTTCTTTTTTTTCAGTGTGATTCCAGTGTCTTTGAACACAAAATGGCGTCTAAACATCAAATAAGTGCAAAACAATGCTTTTACAGGTTTAATGTGGGGAAAAGGCTGTAATAGCTGTTTCACGCAGGGAAGAGGCTTTTAAGCTGTTATTTGCAGGTAACACAGGTTTTAACCACTATTGCAGTGTCAGTTGTCAAATAAGCTGCATTCTTCAATGTCACACTGAGATCAACACATTTAAGTCATAAAAGCACTCTGGAGTGGATCTTCTTTTGTTTCAGTGTGATTCCAGTGTCTTTGAACACAACATGGCGTCTAAACATCAAATAAGTGCAAAACAATGCTTTTACAAGTTTAATGTGGGGAAAAGGCTGTAATAGCTGTTTCACGCAGGGAAGAGGCTTTTAAGCTGTTATTTGCAGGTAACACACGTTTTAAGCACTATTGCAGTGTCAGTTGTCAAATAAGCTGCATTCTTCAATGTCACACTGAGATCAACACATTTAAGTCATAAAAGCACTCTGGAGTGGATCTTCTTTTGTTTCAGTGTGATTCCAGTGTCTTTGAACACAAAATGGCGTCTAAACATCAAATAAGTGCAAAACAATTGTTTTACAAGTTTAATGTGGGGAAAAGGCTGTAATAAGTGTTTCACGCAGGGAAGAGGCTTTTAAGCTGTTATTTGCAGGTAACACACGTTTTAACCACTATTGCAGTGTCAGTTGTCAAATAAGCTGCATTCTTCAATGTCACACTGAGATCAACACATTTAAGTCATAAAAGCACTCTGGAGTGGATCTTCTTTTGTTTCAGTGTGATTCCAGTGTCTTTGAACACAAAATGGCGTCTAAACATCAAATAAGTGCAAAACAATGCTTTTACAAGTTTAATGTGGGGAAAAGGCTGTAATAGCTGTTTCACGCAGGGAAGAGGCTTTTAAGCTGTTATTTGCAGGTAACACACGTTTTAACCACTATTGCAGTGTCAGTTGTCAAATAAGCTGCATTCTTCAATGTCACACTGAGATCAACACATTTAAGTCATAAAAGCACTCTGGAGTGGATCTTCTTTTGTTTCAGTGTGATTCCAGTGTCTTTGAACACAAAATGGCGTCTAAACATCAAATAAGTGCAAAACAATGCTTTTACAAGTTTAATGTGGGGAAAAGGCTGTAATAGCTGTTTCACACAGGGAAGAGGCTTTTAAGCTGTTATTTGCAGGTAACACACGTTTTAACCACTATTGCAGTGTCAGTTGTCAAATAAGCTGCATTCTTCAATGTCACACTGAGATCAACACATTTAAGTCATAAAAGCACTCTGGAGTGGATCTTCTTTTGTTTCAGTGTGATTCCAGTGTATTTGAACACAAAATGGCGTCTAAACATCAAATAAGTGCAAAACAATGCTTTTACAAGTTTAATGTGGGGAAAAGGCTGTAATAGCTGTTTCACACAGGGAAGAGGCTTTTAAGCTGTTATTTGCAGGCAACACACGTTTTAACCACTATTGCAGTGTCAGTTGTCAAATAAGCTGCATTCTTCAATGTCCCACCGAGATCAACACATTTAAGTCATAACAGCACTCTGGAGTGGATCTTCTTTCGTTTCAATGTGATTCCAGTGTCTTTGAACACAAAATGGCGTCTAAACATCAAATAAGTGCAAAACAATGCTTTTACAAGTTTAATGTGGGGAAAAGGCTGTAATAGCTGTTTCACACAGGGAAGAGGCTTTTAAGCTGTTATTTGCAGGTAACACATGTTTTAACCACTATTGCAGTGTCAGTTGTCAAATAAGCTGCATTCTTCAATGTCCCACTGAGATCAACACATTTAAGTCATAAAAGCACTCTGGAGTGGATCTTCTTTTGTTTCAGTGTGATTCCAGTGTCTTTGAACACAAAATGGCGTCTAAACATCAAATAAGTGCAAAACAATGCTTTTACAAGTTTAATGTGGGGAAAAGGCTGTAATAGCTGTTTCACACAGGGAAGAGGCTTTTAAGCTGTTATTTGCAGGTAACACACGTTTTAACCACTATTGCAGTGTCAGTTGTCAAATAAGCTGCATTCTTCAATGTCACACTGAGATCAACACATTTAAGTCATAAAAGCACTCTGGAGTGGATCTTCTTTTGTTTCAGTGTGATTCCAGTGTATTTGAACACAAAATGGCGTCTAAACATCAAATAAGTGCAAAACAATGCTTTTACAAGTTTAATGTGGGGAAAAGGCTGTAATAGCTGTTTCACACAGGGAAGAGGCTTTTAAGCTGTTATTTGCAGGCAACACACGTTTTAACCACTATTGCAGTGTCAGTTGTCAAATAAGCTGCATTCTTCAATGTCCCACCGAGATCAACACATTTAAGTCATAACAGCACTCTGGAGTGGATCTTCTTTCGTTTCAATGTGATTCCAGTGTCTTTGAACACAAAATGGCGTCTAAACATCAAATAAGTGCAAAACAATGCTTTTACAAGTTTAATGTGGGGAAAAGGCTGTAATAGCTGTTTCACACAGGGAAGAGGCTTTTAAGCTGTTATTTGCAGGTAACACACGTTTTAACCACTATTGCAGTGTCAGTTGTCAAATAAGCTGCATTCTTCAATGTCCCACTGAGATCAACACATTTAAGTCATAAAAGCACTCTGGAGTGGATCTTCTTTTGTTTCAGTGTGATTCCAGTGTCTTTGAACACAAAATGGCGTCTAAACATCAAATAAGTGCAAAACAATGCTTTTACAAGTTTAATGTGGGGAAAAGGCTGTAATAGCTGGTTCACACAGGGAAGAGGCTTTTAAGCTGTTATTTGCAGGCAACACACGTTTTAACCACTATTGCAGTGTCAGTTGTCAAATAAGCTGCATTCTTCAATGTCCCACCGAGATCAACACATTTAAGTCATAACAGCACTCTGGAGTGGATCTTCTTTCGTTTCAATGTGATTCCAGTGTCTTTGAACACAAAATGGCGTCTAAACATCAAATAAGTGCAAAACAATGCTTTTACAAGTTTAATGTGGGGAAAAGGCTGTAATAGCTGTTTCACACAGGGAAGAGGCTTTTAAGCTGTTATTTGCAGGTAACACACGTTTTAACCACTATTGCAGTGTCAGTTGTCAAATAAGCTGCATTCTTCAATGTCCCACTGAGATCAACACATTTAAGTCATAAAAGCACTCTGGAGTGGATCTTCTTTTGTTTCAGTGTGATTCCAGTGTCTTTGAACACAAAATGGCGTCTAAACATCAAATAAGTGCAAAACAATGCTTTTACAAGTTTAATGTGGGGAAAAGGCTGTAATAGCTGGTTCACACAGGGAAGAGGCTTTTAAGCTGTTATTTGCAGGTAACACAAGTTTTAACCACTATTGCAGTGTCAGTTGTCAAATAAGCTGCATTCTTCAATGTCACACTGAGATCAACACATTTAAGTCATAAAAGCACTCTGGAGTGGATCTTCTTTTTTTTCAGTGTGATTCCAGTGTCTTTGAACACAAAATGGCGTCTAAACATCAAATAAGTGCAAAACAATGCTTTTACAAGTTTAATGTGGGGAAAAGGCTGTAATAGCTGTTTCACGCAGGGAAGAGGCTTTTAAGCTGTTATTTGCAGGTAACACACGTTTTAACCACTATTGCAGTGTCAGTTGTCAAATAAGCTGCATTCTTCAATGTCACACTGAGATCAACACATTTAAGTCATAAAAGCACTCTGGAGTGGATCTTCTTTTGTTTCAGTGTGATTCCAGTGTCTTTGAACACAAAATGGCGTCTAAACATCAAATAAGTGCAAAACAATGCTTTTACAAGTTTAATGTGGGGAAAAGGCTGTAATAGCTGTTTCACGCAGGGAAGAGGCTTTTAAGCTGTTATTTGCAGGTAACACACGTTTTAACCACTATTGCAGTGTCAGTTGTCAAATAAGCTGCATTCTTCAATGTCACACTGAGATCAACACATTTAAGTCATAAAAGCACTCTGGAGTGGATCTTCTTTTGTTTCAGTGTGATTCCAGTGTCTTTGAACACAAAATGGCGTCTAAACATCAAATAAGTGCAAAACAATGCTTTTACAAGTTTAATGTGGGGAAAAGGCTGTAATAGCTGTTTCACACAGGGAAGAGGCTTTTAAGCTGTTATTTGCAGGTAACACACGTTTTAACCACTATTGCAGTGTCAGTTGTCAAATAAGCTGCATTCTTCAATGTCACACTGAGATCAACACATTTAAGTCATAACAGCACTCTGGAGTGGATCTTCTTTTTTTTCAGTGTGATTCCAGTGTCTTTGAACACAAAATGGCGTCTAAACATCAAATAAGTGCAAAACAATGCTTTTACAAGTTTAATGTGGGGAAAAGGCTGTAATAGCTGTTTCACACAGGGAAGAGGCTTTTAAGCTGTTATTTGCAGGTAACACACGTTTTAACCACTATTGCAGTGTCAGTTGTCAAATAAGCTGCATTCTTCAATGTCACACTGAGATCAACACATTTAAGTCATAAAAGCACTCTGGAGTGGATCTTCTTTTGTTTCAGTGTGATTCCAGTGTATTTGAACACAAAATGGCGTCTAAACATCAAATAAGTGCAAAACAATGCTTTTACAAGTTTAATGTGGGGAAAAGGCTGTAATAGCTGTTTCACACAGGGAAGAGGCTTTTAAGCTGTTATTTGCAGGCAACACACGTTTTAACCACTATTGCAGTGTCAGTTGTCAAATAAGCTGCATTCTTCAATGTCCCACCGAGATCAACACATTTAAGTCATAACAGCACTCTGGAGTGGATCTTCTTTCGTTTCAATGTGATTCCAGTGTCTTTGAACACAAAATGGCGTCTAAACATCAAATAAGTGCAAAACAATGCTTTTACAAGTTTAATGTGGGGAAAAGGCTGTAATAGCTGTTTCACACAGGGAAGAGGCTTTTAAGCTGTTATTTGCAGGTAACACACGTTTTAACCACTATTGCAGTGTCAGTTGTCAAATAAGCTGCATTCTTCAATGTCCCACTGAGATCAACACATTTAAGTCATAAAAGCACTCTGGAGTGGATCTTCTTTTGTTTCAGTGTGATTCCAGTGTCTTTGAACACAAAATGGCGTCTAAACATCAAATAAGTGCAAAACAATGCTTTTACAAGTTTAATGTGGGGAAAAGGCTGTAATAGCTGGTTCACACAGGGAAGAGGCTTTTAAGCTGTTATTTGCAGGCAACACACGTTTTAACCACTATTGCAGTGTCAGTTGTCAAATAAGCTGCATTCTTCAATGTCCCACCGAGATCAACACATTTAAGTCATAACAGCACTCTGGAGTGGATCTTCTTTCGTTTCAATGTGATTCCAGTGTCTTTGAACACAAAATGGCGTCTAAACATCAAATAAGTGCAAAACAATGCTTTTACAAGTTTAATGTGGGGAAAAGGCTGTAATAGCTGTTTCACGCAGGGAAGAGGCTTTTAAGCTGTTATTTGCAGGTAACACACGTTTTAACCACTATTGCAGTGTCAGTTGTCAAATAAGCTGCATTCTTCAATGTCACACTGAGATCAACACATTTAAGTCATAACAGCACTCTGGAGTGGATCTTCTTTTTTTTCAGTGTGATTCCAGTGTCTTTGAACACAAAATGGCGTCTAAACATCAAATAAGTGCAAAACAATGCTTTTACAAGTTTAATGTGGGGAAAAGGCTGTAATAGCTGTTTCACACAGGGAAGAGGCTTTTAAGCTGTTATTTGCAGGTAACACACGTTTTAACCACTATTGCAGTGTCAGTTGTCAAATAAGCTGCATTCTTCAATGTCACACTGAGATCAACACATTTAAGTCATAAAAGCACTCTGGAGTGGATCTTCTTTTGTTTCAGTGTGATTCCAGTGTATTTGAACACAAAATGGCGTCCAAACATCAAATAAGTGCAAAACAATGCTTTTACAAGTTTAATGTGGGGAAAAGGCTGTAATAGCTGTTTCACACAGGGAAGAGGCTTTTAAGCTGTTATTTGCAGGCAACACACGTTTTAACCACTATTGCAGTGTCAGTTGTCAAATAAGCTGCATTCTTCAATGTCCCACCGAGATCAACACATTTAAGTCATAACAGCACTCTGGAGTGGATCTTCTTTCGTTTCAATGTGATTCCAGTGTCTTTGAACACAAAATGGCGTCTAAACATCAAATAAGTGCAAAACAATGCTTTTACAAGTTTAATGTGGGGAAAAGGCTGTAATAGCTGTTTCACACAGGGAAGAGGCTTTTAAGCTGTTATTTGCAGGTAACACACGTTTTAACCACTATTGCAGTGTCAGTTGTCAAATAAGCTGCATTCTTCAATGTCCCACTGAGATCAACACATTTAAGTCATAAAAGCACTCTGGAGTGGATCTTCTTTTGTTTCAGTGTGATTCCAGTGTCTTTGAACACAAAATGGCGTCTAAACATCAAATAAGTGCAAAACAATGCTTTTACAAGTTTAATGTGGGGAAAAGGCTGTAATAGCTGGTTCACACAGGGAAGAGGCTTTTAAGCTGTTATTTGCAGGCAACACACGTTTTAACCACTATTGCAGTGTCAGTTGTCAAATAAGCTGCATTCTTCAATGTCCCACCGAGATCAACACATTTAAGTCATAACAGCACTCTGGAGTGGATCTTCTTTCGTTTCAATGTGATTCCAGTGTCTTTGAACACAAAATGGCGTCTAAACATCAAATAAGTGCAAAACAATGCTTTTACAAGTTTAATGTGGGGAAAAGGCTGTAATAGCTGTTTCACGCAGGGAAGAGGCTTTTAAGCTGTTATTTGCAGGTAACACACGTTTTAACCACTATTGCAGTGTCAGTTGTCAAATAAGCTGCATTCTTCAATGTCACACTGAGATCAACACATTTAAGTCATAAAAGCACTCTGGAGTGGATCTTCTTTTGTTTCAGTGTGATTCCAGTGTCTTTGAACACAAAATGGCGTCTAAACATCAAATAAGTGCAAAACAATGCTTTTACAAGTTTAATGTGGGGAAAAGGCTGTAATAGCTGTTTCACGCAGGGAAGAGGCTTTTAAGCTGTTATTTGCAGGTAACACACGTTTTAACCACTATTGCAGTGTCAGTTGTCAAATAAGCTGCATTCTTCAATGTCACACTGAGATCAACACATTTAAGTCATAAAAGCACTCTGGAGTGGATCTTCTTTTGTTTCAGTGTGATTCCAGTGTCTTTGAACACAAAATGGCGTCTAAACATCAAATAAGTGCAAAACAATGCTTTTACAAGTTTAATGTGGGGAAAAGGCTGTAATAGCTGTTTCACACAGGGAAGAGGCTTTTAAGCTGTTATTTGCAGGTAACACACGTTTTAACCACTATTGCAGTGTCAGTTGTCAAATAAGCTGCATTCTTCAATGTCACACTGAGATCAACACATTTAAGTCATAACAGCACTCTGGAGTGGATCTTCTTTTTTTTCAGTGTGATTCCAGTGTCTTTGAACACAAAATGGCGTCTAAACATCAAATAAGTGCAAAACAATGCTTTTACAAGTTTAATGTGGGGAAAAGGCTGTAATAGCTGTTTCACGCAGGGAAGAGGCTTTTAAGCTGTTATTTGCAGGTAACACAGGTTTTAACCACTATTGCAGTGTCAGTTGTCAAATAAGCTGCATTCTTCAATGTCACACTGAGATCAACACATTTAAGTCATAAAAGCACTCTGGAGTGGATCTTCTTTTGTTTCAGTGTGATTCCAGTGTCTTTGAACACAAAATGGCGTCTAAACATCAAATAAGTGCAAAACAATGCTTTTACAAGTTTAATGTGGGGAAAAGGCTGTAATAGCTGTTTCACACAGGGAAGAGGCTTTTAAGCTGTTATTTGCAGGTAACACACGTTTTAACCACTATTGCAGTGTCAGTTGTCAAATAAGCTGCATTCTTCAATGTCCCACTGAGATCAACACATTTAAGTCATAAAAGCACTCTGGAGTGGATCTTCTTTTGTTTCAGTGTGATTCCAGTGTCTTTGAACACAAAATGGCGTCTAAACATCAAATAAGTGCAAAACAATGCTTTTACAAGTTTAATGTGGGGAAAAGGCTGTAATAGCTGTTTCACGCAGGGAAGAGGCTTTTAAGCTGTTATTTGCAGGTAACACACGTTTTAACCACTATTGCAGTGTCAGTTGTCAAATAAGCTGAATTCTTCAATGTCACACTGAGATCAACACATTTAAGTCATAAAAGCACTCTGGAGTGGATCTTCTTTTGTTTCAGTGTGATTCCAGTGTCTTTGAACACAAAATGGCGTCTAAACATCAAATAAGTGCAAAACAATGCTTTTACAAGTTTAATGTGGGGAAAAGGCTGTAATAGCTGTTTCACGCAGGGAAGAGGCTTTTAAGCTGTTATTTGCAGGTAACACACGTTTTAACCACTATTGCAGTGTCAGTTGTCAAATAAGCTGCATTCTTCAATGTCACACTGAGATCAACACATTTAAGTCATAAAAGCACTCTGGAGTGGATCTTCTTTTGTTTCAGTGTGATTCCAGTGTCTTTGAACACAAAATGGCGTCTAAACATCAAATAAGTGCAAAACAATGCTTTTACAAGTTTAATGTGGGGAAAAGGCTGTAATAGCTGTTTCACACAGGGAAGAGGCTTTTAAGCTGTTATTTGCAGGTAACACACGTTTTAACCACTATTGCAGTGTCAGTTGTCAAATAAGCTGCATTCTTCAATGTCACACTGAGATCAACACATTTAAGTCATAACAGCACTCTGGAGTGGATCTTCTTTTTTTTCAGTGTGATTCCAGTGTCTTTGAACACAAAATGGCGTCTAAACATCAAATAAGTGCAAAACAATGCTTTTACAAGTTTAATGTGGGGAAAAGGCTGTAATAGCTGTTTCACGCAGGGAAGAGGCTTTTAAGCTGTTATTTGCAGGTAACACAGGTTTTAACCACTATTGCAGTGTCAGTTGTCAAATAAGCTGCATTCTTCAATGTCACACTGAGATCAACACATTTAAGTCATAAAAGCACTCTGGAGTGGATCTTCTTTTGTTTCAGTGTGATTCCAGTGTCTTTGAACACAAAATGGCGTCTAAACATCAAATAAGTGCAAAACAATGCTTTTACAAGTTTAATGTGGGGAAAAGGCTGTAATAGCTGTTTCACGCAGGGACGAGGCTTTTAAGCTGTTATTTGCAGGTAACACACGTTTTAAGCACTATTGCAGTGTCAGTTGTCAAATAAGCTGCATTCTTCAATGTCACACTGAGATCAACACATTTAAGTCATAAAAGCACTCTGGAGTGGATCTTCTTTTGTTTCAGTGTGATTCCAGTGTCTTTGAACACAAAATGGCGTCTAAACATCAAATAAGTGCAAAACAATTGTTTTACAAGTTTAATGTGGGGAAAAGGCTGTAATAAGTGTTTCACGCAGGGAAGAGGCTTTTAAGCTGTTATTTGCAGGTAACACACGTTTTAACCACTATTGCAGTGTCAGTTGTCAAATAAGCTGCATTCTTCAATGTCACACTGAGATCAACACATTTAAGTCATAAAAGCACTCTGGAGTGGATCTTCTTTTGTTTCAGTGTGATTCCAGTGTCTTTGAACACAAAATGGCGTCTAAACATCAAATAAGTGCAAAACAATGCTTTTACAAGTTTAATGTGGGGAAAAGGCTGTAATAGCTGTTTCACACAGGGAAGAGGCTTTTAAGCTGTTATTTGCAGGTAACACACGTTTTAACCACTATTGCAGTGTCAGTTGTCAAATAAGCTGCATTCTTCAATGTCACACTGAGATCAACACATTTAAGTCATAACAGCACTCTGGAGTGGATCTTCTTTTTTTTCAGTGTGATTCCAGTGTCTTTGAACACAAAATGGCGTCTAAACATCAAATAAGTGCAAAACAATGCTTTTACAAGTTTAATGTGGGGAAAAGGCTGTAATAGCTGTTTCACGCAGGGAAGAGGCTTTTAAGCTGTTATTTGCAGGTAACACAGGTTTTAACCACTATTGCAGTGTCAGTTGTCAAATAAGCTGCATTCTTCAATGTCACACTGAGATCAACACATTTAAGTCATAAAAGCACTCTGGAGTGGATCTTCTTTTGTTTCAGTGTGATTCCAGTGTCTTTGAACACAAAATGGCGTCTAAACATCAAATAAGTGCAAAACAATGCTTTTACAAGTTTAATGTGGGGAAAAGGCTGTAATAGCTGTTTCACGCAGGGAAGAGGCTTTTAAGCTGTTATTTGCAGGTAACACACGTTTTAAGCACTATTGCAGTGTCAGTTGTCAAATAAGCTGCATTCTTCAATGTCACACTGAGATCAACACATTTAAGTCATAAAAGCACTCTGGAGTGGATCTTCTTTTGTTTCAGTGTGATTCCAGTGTCTTTGAACACAAAATGGCGTCTAAACATCAAATAAGTGCAAAACAATGCTTTTACAAGTTTAATGTGGGGAAAAGGCTGTAATAGCTGTTTCACACAGGGAAGAGGCTTTTAAGCTGTTATTTGCAGGTAACACACGTTTTAACCACTATTGCAGTGTCAGTTGTCAAATAAGCTGCATTCTTCAATGTCACACTGAGATCAACACATTTAAGTCATAACAGCACTCTGGAGTGGATCTTCTTTTTTTTCAGTGTGATTCCAGTGTCTTTGAACACAAAATGGCGTCTAAACATCAAATAAGTGCAAAACAATGCTTTTACAAGTTTAATGTGGGGAAAAGGCTGTAATAGCTGTTTCACGCAGGGAAGAGGCTTTTAAGCTGTTATTTGCAGGTAACACAGGTTTTAACCACTATTGCAGTGTCAGTTGTCAAATAAGCTGCATTCTTCAATGTCACACTGAGATCAACACATTTAAGTCATAAAAGCACTCTGGAGTGGATCTTCTTTTGTTTCAGTGTGATTCCAGTGTCTTTGAACACAAAATGGCGTCTAAACATCAAATAAGTGCAAAACAATGCTTTTACAAGTTTAATGTGGGGAAAAGGCTGTAATAGCTGTTTCACGCAGGGACGAGGCTTTTAAGCTGTTATTTGCAGGTAACACACGTTTTAAGCACTATTGCAGTGTCAGTTGTCAAATAAGCTGCATTCTTCAATGTCACACTGAGATCAACACATTTAAGTCATAAAAGCACTCTGGAGTGGATCTTCTTTTGTTTCAGTGTGATTCCAGTGTCTTTGAACACAAAATGGCGTCTAAACATCAAATAAGTGCAAAACAATTGTTTTACAAGTTTAATGTGGGGAAAAGGCTGTAATAAGTGTTTCACGCAGGGAAGAGGCTTTTAAGCTGTTATTTGCAGGTAACACACGTTTTAACCACTATTGCAGTGTCAGTTGTCAAATAAGCTGCATTCTTCAATGTCACACTGAGATCAACACATTTAAGTCATAAAAGCACTCTGGAGTGGATCTTCTTTTGTTTCAGTGTGATTCCAGTGTCTTTGAACACAAAATGGCGTCTAAACATCAAATAAGTGCAAAACAATGCTTTTACAAGTTTAATGTGGGGAAAAGGCTGTAATAGCTGTTTCACACAGGGAAGAGGCTTTTAAGCTGTTATTTGCAGGTAACACACGTTTTAACCACTATTGCAGTGTCAGTTGTCAAATAAGCTGCATTCTTCAATGTCACACTGAGATCAACACATTTAAGTCATAACAGCACTCTGGAGTGGATCTTCTTTTTTTTCAGTGTGATTCCAGTGTCTTTGAACACAAAATGGCGTCTAAACATCAAATAAGTGCAAAACAATGCTTTTACAAGTTTAATGTGGGGAAAAGGCTGTAATAGCTGTTTCACGCAGGGAAGAGGCTTTTAAGCTGTTATTTGCAGGTAACACAGGTTTTAACCACTATTGCAGTGTCAGTTGTCAAATAAGCTGCATTCTTCAATGTCACACTGAGATCAACACATTTAAGTCATAAAAGCACTCTGGAGTGGATCTTCTTTTGTTTCAGTGTGATTCCAGTGTCTTTGAACACAAAATGGCGTCTAAACATCAAATAAGTGCAAAACAATGCTTTTACAAGTTTAATGTGGGGAAAAGGCTGTAATAGCTGTTTCACGCAGGGAAGAGGCTTTTAAGCTGTTATTTGCAGGTAACACACGTTTTAAGCACTATTGCAGTGTCAGTTGTCAAATAAGCTGCATTCTTCAATGTCACACTGAGATCAACACATTTAAGTCATAAAAGCACTCTGGAGTGGATCTTCTTTTGTTTCAGTGTGATTCCAGTGTCTTTGAACACAAAATGGCGTCTAAACATCAAATAAGTGCAAAACAATTGTTTTACAAGTTTAATGTGGGGAAAAGGCTGTAATAAGTGTTTCACGCAGGGAAGAGGCTTTTAAGCTGTTATTTGCAGGTAACACACGTTTTAACCACTATTGCAGTGTCAGTTGTCAAATAAGCTGCATTCTTCAATGTCACACTGAGATCAACACATTTAAGTCATAAAAGCACTCTGGAGTGGATCTTCTTTTGTTTCAGTGTGATTCCAGTGTCTTTGAACACAAAATGGCGTCTAAACATCAAATAAGTGCAAAACAATGCTTTTACAAGTTTAATGTGGGGAAAAGGCTGTAATAGCTGTTTCACGCAGGGAAGAGGCTTTTAAGCTGTTATTTGAAGGTAACACAGGTTTTAACCACTATTGCAGTGTCAGTTGTCAAATAAGCTGCATTCTTCAATGTCACACTGAGATCAACACATTTAAGTCATAACTGCACTCTGGAGTGGATCTTCTTTTGTTTCAGTGTGATTCCAGTGTCTTTGAACACAAAATGGCGTCTAAACATCAAATAAGTGCAAAACAATGCTTTTACAAGTTTAATGTGGGGAAAAGGCTGTAATAGCTGTTTCACGCAGGGAAGAGGCTTTTAAGCTGTTATTTGCAGGTAACACACGTTTTAACCACTATTGCAGTGTCAGTTGTCAAATAAGCTGCATTCTTCAATGTCACACTGAGATCAACACATTTAAGTCATAAAAGCACTCTGGAGTGGATCTTCTTTTGTTTCAGTGTGATTCCAGTGTCTTTGAACACAAAATGGCGTCTAAACATCAAATAAGTGCAAAACAATGCTTTTACAAGTTTAATGTGGGGAAAAGGCTGTAATAGCTGTTTCACACAGGGAAGAGGCTTTTAAGCTGTTATTTGCAGGTAACACACGTTTTAACCACTATTGCAGTGTCAGTTGTCAAATAAGCTGCATTCTTCAATGTCACACTGAGATCAACACATTTAAGTCATAAAAGCACTCTGGAGTGGATCTTCTTTTGTTTCAGTGTGATTCCAGTGTCTTTGAACACAAAATGGCGTCTAAACATCAAATAAGTGCAAAACAATGCTTTTACAAGTTTAATGTGGGGAAAAGGCTGTAATAGCTGTTTCACACAGGGAAGAGGCTTTTAAGCTGTTATTTGCAGGTAACACAGGTTTTAACCACTATTGCAGTGTCAGTTGTCAAATAAGCTGCATTCTTCAATGTCACACTGAGATCAACACATTTAAGTCATAAAAGCACTCTGGAGTGGATCTTCTTTTGTTTCAGTGTGATTCCAGTGTCTTTGAACACAAAATGGCGTCTAAACATCAAATAAGTGCAAAACAATGCTTTTACAAGTTTAATGTGGGGAAAAGGCTGTAATAGCTGTTTCACGCAGGGAAGAGGCTTTTAAGCTGTTATTTGAAGGTAACACAGGTTTTAACCACTATTGCAGTGTCAGTTGTCAAATAAGCTGCATTCTTCAATGTCACACTGAGATCAACACATTTAAGTCATAAAAGCACTCTGGAGTGGATCTTCTTTTGTTTCAGTGTGATTCCAGTGTCTTTGAACACAAAATGGCGTCTAAACATCAAATAAGTGCAAAACAATGCTTTTACAAGTTTAATGTGGGGAAAAGGCTGTAATAGCTGTTTCACGCAGGGAAGAGGCTTTTAAGCTGTTATTTGAAGGTAACACAGGTTTTAACCACTATTGCAGTGTCAGTTGTCAAATAAGCTGCATTCTTCAATGTCACACTGAGATCAACACATTTAAGTCATAACTGCACTCTGGAGTGGATCTTCTTTTGTTTCAGTGTGATTCCAGTGTCTTTGAACACAAAATGGCGTCTAAACATCAAATAAGTGCAAAACAATGCTTTTACAAGTTTAATGTGGGGAAAAGGCTGTAATAGCTGTTTCACGCAGGGAAGAGGCTTTTAATCTGTTATTTGCAGGTAACACACGTTTTAACCACTATTGCAGTGTCAGTTGTCAAATAAGCTGCATTCTTCAATGTCACACTGAGATCAACACATTTAAGTCATAAAAGCACTCTGGAGTGGATCTTCTTTTGTTTCAGTGTGATTCCAGTGTCTTTGAACACAAAATGGCGTCTAAACATCAAATAAGTGCAAAACAATGCATTTACAAGTTTAATGTGGGGAAAAGGCTGTAATAGCTGTTTCACACAGGGAAGAGGCTTTTAAGCTGTTATTTGCAGGTAACACACGTTTTAACCACTATTGCAGTGTCAGTTGTCAAATAAGCTGCATTCTTCAATGTCCCACCGAGATCAACACATTTAAGTCATAACAGCACTCTGGAGTGGATCTTCTTTTGTTTCAGTGTGATTCCAGTGTCTTTGAACACAAAATGGCGTCTAAACATCAAATAAGTGCAAAACAATGCTTTTACAAGTTTAATGTGGGGAAAAGGCTGTAATAGCTGTTTCACGCAGGGAAGAGGCTTTTAAGCTGTTATTTGCAGGTAACACACGTTTTAACCACTATTGCAGTGTCAGTTATCTAATAAGCTGCATTCTTCAATGTCACACTGAGATCAACACATTTAAGTCATAAAAGCACTCTGGAGTGGATCTTCTTTTGTTTCAGTGTGATTCCAGTGTCTTTGAACACAAAATGGCGTCTAAACATCAAATAAGTGCAAAACAATGCTTTTACAAGTTTAATGTGGGGAAAAGGCTGTAATAGCTGTTTCACACAGGGAAGAGGCTTTCAAGCTGTTATTTGCAGGTAACACAGGTTTTAACCACTATTGCAGTGTCAGTTGTCAAATAAGCTGCATTCTTCAATGTCACACTGAGATCAACACATTTAAGTCATAACAGCACTCTGGAGTGGATCTTCTTTTGTTTCAGTGTGATTCCAGTGTCTTTGAACACAAAATGGCGTCTAAACATCAAATAAGTGCAAAACAATGCTTTTACAAGTTTAATGTGGGGAAAAGGCTGTAATAGCTGTTTCACACAGGGAAGAGGCTTTTAAGCTGTTATTTGCAGGTAACACAGGTTTTAACCACTATTGCAGTGTCAGTTGTCAAATAAGCTGCATTCTTCAATGTCACACTGAGATCAACACATTTAAGTCATAACAGCACTCTGGAGTGGATCTTCTTTTGTTTCAGTGTGATTCCAGTGTCTTTGAACACAAAATGGCGTCTAAACATCAAATAAGTGCAAAACAATGCTTTTACAAGTTTAATGTGGGGAAAAGGCTGTAATAGCTGTTTCACGCAGGGAAGAGGCTTTTAAGCTGTTATTTGCAGGTAACACACGTTTTAACCACTATTGCAGTGTCAGTTGTCAAATAAGCTGCATTCTTCAATGTCCCACCGAGATCAACACATTTAAGTCATAACAGCACTCTGGAGTGGATCTTCTTTTGTTTCAGTGTGATTCCAGTGTCTTTGAACACAAAATGGCGTCTAAACATCAAATAAGTGCAAAACAATGCTTTTACAAGTTTAATGTGGGGAAAAGGCTGTAATAGCTGTTTCACGCAGGGAAGAGGCTTTTAAGCTGTTATTTCTAGGTAACACAGGTTTTAACCACTATTGCAGTGTCAGTTGTCAAATAAGCTGCATTCTTCAATGTCACACTGAGATCAACACATTTAAGTCATAACTGCACTCTGGAGTGGATCTTCTTTTGTTTCAGTGTGATTCCAGTGTCTTTGAACACAAAATGGCGTCTAAACATCAAATAAGTGCAAAACAATGCTTTTACAAGTTTAATGTGGGGAAAAGGCTGTAATAGCTGTTTCACGCAGGGAAGAGGCTTTTAAGCTGTTATTTGCAGGTAACACACGTTTTAACCACTATTGCAGTGTCAGTTGTCAAATAAGCTGCATTCTTCAATGTCACACTGAGATCAACACATTTAAGTCATAAAAGCACTCTGGAGTGGATCTTCTTTTGTTTCAGTGTGATTCCAGTGTCTTTGAACACAAAATGGCGTCTAAACATCAAATAAGTGCAAAACAATGCTTTTACAAGTTTAATGTGGGGAAAAGGCTGTAATAGCTGTTTCACGCAGGGAAGAGGCTTTTAAGCTGTTATTTGCAGGTAACACACGTTTTAACCACTATTGCAGTGTCAGTTGTCAAATAAGCTGCATTCTTCAATGTCACACTGAGATCAACACATTTAAGTCATAAAAGCACTCTGGAGTGGATCTTCTTTTGTTTCAGTGTGATTCCAGTGTCTTTGAACACAAAATGGCGTCTAAACATCAAATAAGTGCAAAACAATGCTTTTACAAGTTTAATGTGGGGAAAAGGCTGTAATAGCTGTTTCACGCAGGGAAGAGGCTTTTAAGCTGTTATTTGCAGGTAACACACGTTTTAAGCACTATTGCAGTGTCAGTTGTCAAATAAGCTGCATTCTTCAATGTCACACTGAGATCAACACATTTAAGTCATAAAAGCACTCTGGAGTGGATCTTCTTTTGTTTCAGTGTGATTCCAGTGTCTTTGAACAAAAAATGGCGTCTAAACATCAAATAAGTGCAAAACAATGCTTTTACAAGTTTAATGTGGGGAAAAGGCTGTAATAGCTGTTTCACACAGGGAAGAGGCTTTTAAGCTGTTATTTGCAGGTAACACACGTTTTAACCACTATTGCAGTGTCAGTTGTCAAATAAGCTGCATTCTTCAATGTCCCACCGAGATCAACACATTTAAGTCATAACAGCACTCTGGAGTGGATCTTCTTTTGTTTCAGTGTGATTCCAGTGTCTTTGAACACAAAATGGCGTCTAAACATCAAAAAGTGCAAAACAATGCTTTTGCAAGTTTAATGTGGGGAAAAGGCTGTAATAGCTGTTTCACGCAGGGAAGAGGCTTTTAAGCTGTTATTTGCAGGTAACACACGTTTTAACCACTATTGCAGTGTCAGTTGTCAAATAAGCTGCATTCTTCAATGTCACACTGAGATCAACACATTTAAGTCATAAAAGCACTCTGGAGTGGATCTTCTTTTGTTTCAGTGTGATTCCAGTGTCTTTGAACACAAAATGGCGTCTAAACATCAAATAAGTGCAAAACAATGCTTTTACAAGTTTAATGTGGGGAAAAGGCTGTAATAGCTGTTTCACGCAGGGAAGAGGCTTTTAAGCTGTTATTTGCAGGTAACACACGTTTTAACCACTATTGCAGTGTCAGTTGTCAAATAAGCTGCATTCTTCAATGTCACACTGAGATCAACACATTTAAGTCATAACAGCACTCTGGAGTGGATCTTCTTTCGTTTCAATGTGATTCCAGTGTCTTTGAACACAAAATGGCGTCTAAACATCAAATAAGTGCAAAACAATGCTTTTACAAGTTTAATTGGGGAAAAGGCTGTAATAGCTGTTTCACGCAGGGAAGAGGCTTTTAAGCTGTTATTTGCAGGTAACACAGGTTTTAACCACTATTGCAGTGTCAGTTGTCAAATAAGCTGCATTCTTCAATGTCACACTGAGATCAACACATTTAAGTCATAAAAGCACTCTGGAGTGGATCTTCTTTTGTTTCAGTGTGATTCCAGTGTCTTTGAACACAAAATGGCGTCTAAACATCAAATAAGTGCAAAACAATGCTTTTACAAGTTTAATGTGGGGAAAAGGCTGTAATAGCTGTTTCACGCAGGGAAGAGGCTTTTAAGCTGTTATTTGCAGGTAACACACGTTTTAACCACTATTGCAGTGTCAGTTGTCAAATAAGCTGCATTCTTCAATGTCACACTGAGATCAACACATTTAAGTCATAAAAGCACTCTGGAGTGGATCTTCTTTTGTTTCAGTGTGATTCCAGTGTCTTTGAACACAAAATGGCGTCTAAACATCAAATAAGTGCAAAACAATGCTTTTACAAGTTTAATGTGGGGAAAAGGCTGTAATAGCTGTTTCACGCAGGGAAGAGGCTTTTAAGCTGTTATTTGCAGGTAACACACGTTTTAACCACTATTGCAGTGTCAGTTGTCAAATAAGCTGCATTCTTCAATGTCACACTGAGATCAACACATTTAAGTCATAACAGCACTCTGGAGTGGATCTTCTTTCGTTTCAATGTGATTCCAGTGTCTTTGAACACAAAATGGCGTCTAAACATCAAATAAGTGCAAAACAATGCTTTTACAAGTTTAATTGGGGAAAAGGCTGTAATAGCTGTTTCACGCAGGGAAGAGGCTTTTAAGCTGTTATTTGCAGGTAACACAGGTTTTAACCACTATTGCAGTGTCAGTTGTCAAATAAGCTGCATTCTTCAATGTCACACTGAGATCAACACATTTAAGTCATAAAAGCACTCTGGAGTGGATCTTCTTTTGTTTCAGTGTGATTCCAGTGTCTTTGAACACAAAATGGCGTCTAAACATCAAATAAGTGCAAAACAATGCTTTTACAAGTTTAATGTGGGGAAAAGGCTGTAATAGCTGTTTCACGCAGGGAAGAGGCTTTTAAGCTGTTATTTGCAGGTAACACACGTTTTAACCACTATTGCAGTGTCAGTTGTCAAATAAGCTGCATTCTTCAATGTCCCACCGAGATCAACACATTTAAGTCATAACAGCACTCTGGAGTGGATCTTCTTTTGTTTCAGTGTGATTCCAGTGTCTTTGAACACAAAATGGCGTCTAAACATCAAATAAGTGCAAAACAATGCTTTTACAAGTTTAATGTGGGGAAAAGGCTGTAATAGCTGTTTCACGCAGGGAAGAGGCTTTTAAGCTGTTATTTGCAGGTAACACAGGTTTTAACCACTATTGCAGTGTCAGTTGTCAAATAAGCTGCATTCTTCAATGTCACACTGAGATCAACACATTTAAGTCATAACAGCACTCTGGAGTGGATCTTCTTTTGTTTCAGTGTGATTCCAGTGTATTTGAACACAAAATGGCGTCTAAACATCAAATAAGTGCAAAACAATGCTTTTACAAGTTTAATGTGGGGAAAAGGCTGTAATAGCTGTTTCACGCAGGGAAGAGGCTTTTAAGCTGTTATTTGCAGGTAACACACGTTTTAACCACTATTGCAGTGTCAGTTGTCAAATAAGCTGCATTCTTCAATGTCCCACCGAGATCAACACATTTAAGTCATAACAGCACTCTGGAGTGGATCTTCTTTTGTTTCAGTGTGATTCCAGTGTCTTTGAACACAAAATGGCGTCTAAACATCAAATAAGTGCAAAACAATGCTTTTACAAGTTTAATGTGGGGAAAAGGCTGTAATAGCTGTTTCACGCAGGGAAGAGGCTTTTAAGCTGTTATTTGCAGGTAACACAGGTTTTAACCACTATTGCAGTGTCAGTTGTCAAATAAGCTGCATTCTTCAATGTCACACTGAGATCAACACATTTAAGTCATAACTGCACTCTGGAGTGGATCTTCTTTTGTTTCAGTGTGATTCCAGTGTCTTTGAACACAAAATGGCGTCTAAACATCAAATAAGTGCAAAACAATGCTTTTACAAGTTTAATGTGGGGAAAAGGCTGTAATAGCTGTTTCACGCAGGGAAGAGGCTTTTAAGCTGTTATTTGCAGGTAACACACGTTTTAACCACTATTGCAGTGTCAGTTGTCAAATAAGCTGCATTCTTCAATGTCACACTGAGATCAACACATTTAAGTCATAAAAGCACTCTGGAGTGGATCTTCTTTTGTTTCAGTGTGATTCCAGTGTCTTTGAACACAAAATGGCGTCTAAACATCAAATAAGTGCAAAACAATGCTTTTACAAGTTTAATGTGGGGAAAAGGCTGTAATAGCTATTTCACACAGGGAAGAGGCTTTTAAGCTGTTATTTGCAGGTAACACAGGTTTTAACCACTATTGCAGTGTCAGTTGTCAAATAAGCTGCATTCTTCAATGTCACACTGAGATCAACACATTTAAGTCATAAAAGCACTCTGGAGTGGATCTTCTTTTGTTTCAGTGTGATTCCAGTGTCTTTGAACACAAAATGGCGTCTAAACATCAAATAAGTGCAAAACAATGCTTTTACAAGTTTAATGTGGGGAAAAGGCTGTAATAGCTGTTTCACGCAGGGAAGAGGCTTTTAAGCTGTTATTTGCAGGTAACACACGTTTTAACCACTATTGCAGTGTCAGTTGTCAAATAAGCTGCATTCTTCAATGTCCCACCGAGATCAACACATTTAAGTCATAACAGCACTCTGGAGTGGATCTTCTTTTGTTTCAGTGTGATTCCAGTGTCTTTGAACACAAAATGGCGTCTAAACATCAAATAAGTGCAAAACAATGCTTTTACAAGTTTAATGTGGGGAAAAGGCTGTAATAGCTGTTTCACGCAGGGAAGAGGCTTTTAAGCTGTTATTTGCAGGTAACACAGGTTTTAACCACTATTGCAGTGTCAGTTGTCAAATAAGCTGCATTCTTCAATGTCACACTGAGATCAACACATTTAAGTCATAACTGCACTCTGGAGTGGATCTTCTTTTGTTTCAGTGTGATTCCAGTGTCTTTGAACACAAAATGGCGTCTAAACATCAAATAAGTGCAAAACAATGCTTTTACAAGTTTAATGTGGGGAAAAGGCTGTAATAGCTGTTTCACACAGGGAAGAGGCTTTTAAGCTGTTATTTGCAGGTAACACACGTTTTAACCACTATTGCAGTGTCAGTTGTCAAATAAGCTGCATTCTTCAATTCCCACCGAGATCAACACATTTAAGTCATAACAGCACTCTGGAGTGGATCTTCTTTCGTTTCAATGTGATTCCAGTGTCTTTGAACACAAAATTGCGTCTAAACATCAAATAAGTGCAAAACAATGCTTTTACAAGTTTAATGTGGGGAAAAGGCTGTAATAGCTGTTTCACGCAGGTAAGAGGCTTTTAAGCTGTTATTTGCAGGTAACACACGTTTTAAGCACTATTGCAGTGTCAGTTGTCAAATAAGCTGCATTCTTCAATGTCCCACTGAGATCAACACATTTAAGTCATAACAGCACTCTGGAGTGGATCTTCTTTCGTTTCAATGTGATTCCAGTGTCTTTGAACACAAAATGGCGTCTAAACATCAAATACGTGCAAAACAATGCTTTTACAAGTTTAATGTGGGGAAAAGGCTGTAATAGCTGTTTCACGCAGGGAAGAGGCTTTTAAGCTGTTATTTGCAGGTAACACACGTTTTAACCACTATTGCAGTGTCAGTTGTCAAATAAGCTGCATTCTTCAATGTCCCACCGAGATCAACACATTTAAGTCATAACAGCACTCTGGAGTGGATCTTCTTTTGTTTCAGTGTGATTCCAGTGTCTTTGAACACAAAATGGCGTCTAAACATCAAATAAGTGCAAAACAATGCTTTTACAAGTTTAATGTGGGGAAAAGGCTGTAATAGCTGTTTCACGCAGGGAAGAGGCTTTTAAGCTGTTATTTGCAGGTAACACACGTTTTAACCACTATTGCAGTGTCAGTTGTCAAATAAGCTGCATTCTTCAATGTCCCACCGAGATCAACACATTTAAGTCATAACAGCACTCTGGAGTGGATCTTCTTTTGTTTCAGTGTGATTCCAGTGTCTTTGAACACAAAATGGCGTCTAAACATCAAAAAGTGCAAAACAATGCTTTTGCAAGTTTAATGTGGGGAAAAGGCTGTAATAGCTGTTTCACGCAGGGAAGAGGCTTTTAAGCTGTTATTTGCAGGTAACACACGTTTTAACCACTATTGCAGTGTCAGTTGTCAAATAAGCTGCATTCTTCAATGTCACACTGAGATCAACACATTTAAGTCATAAAAGCACTCTGGAGTGGATCTTCTTTTGTTTCAGTGTGATTCCAGTGTCTTTGAACACAAAATGGCGTCTAAACATCAAATAAGTGCAAAACAATGCTTTTACAAGTTTAATGTGGGGAAAAGGCTGTAATAGCTGTTTCACGCAGGGAAGAGGCTTTTAAGCTGTTATTTGCAGGTAACACACGTTTTAACCACTATTGCAGTGTCAGTTGTCAAATAAGCTGCATTCTTCAATGTCACACTGAGATCAACACATTTAAGTCATAAAAGCACTCTGGAGTGGATCTTCTTTTGTTTCAGAGTGATTCCAGTGTCTTTGAACATAAAATGGCGTCTAAACATCAAATAAGTGCAAAACAATGCTTTTACAAGTTTAATGTGGGGAAAAGGCTGTAATAGCTGTTTCACACAGGGAAGAGGCTTTTAAGCTGTTATTTGCAGGTAACACAGGTTTTAACCACTATTGCAGTGTCAGTTGTCAAATAAGCTGCATTCTTCAATGTCACACTGAGATCAACACATTTAAGTCATAACAGCACTCTGGAGTGGATCTTCTTTCGTTTCAATGTGATTCCAGTGTCTTTGAACACAAAATGGCGTCTAAACATCAAATAAGAGCAAAACAATGCTTTTACAAGTTTAATTGGGGAAAAGGCTGTAATAGCTGTTTCACGCAGGGAAGAGGCTTTTAAGCTGTTATTTGCAGGTAACACAGGTTTTAACCACTATTGCAGTGTCAGTTGTCAAATAAGCTGCATTCTTCAATGTCACACTGAGATCAACACATTTAAGTCATAACAGCACTCTGGAGTGGATCTTCTTTTGTTTCAGTGTGATTCCAGTGTCTTTGAACACAAAATGGCGTCTAAACATCAAATAAGTGCAAAACAATGCTTTTACAAGTTTAATGTGGGGAAAAGGCTGTAATAGCTGTTTCACGCAGGGAAGAGGCTTTTAAGCTGTTATTTGCAGGTAACACACGTTTTAACCACTATTGCAGTGTCAGTTGTCAAATAAGCTGCATTCTTCAATGTCCCACCGAGATCAACACATTTAAGTCATAACAGCACTCTGGAGTGGATCTTCTTTTGTTTCAGTGTGATTCCAGTGTCTTTGAACACAAAATGGCGTCTAAACATCAAATAAGTGCAAAACAATGCTTTTACAAGTTTAATGTGGGGAAAAGGCTGTAATAGCTGTTTCACGCAGGGAAGAGGCTTTTAAGCTGTTATTTGCAGGTAACACAGGTTTTAACCACTATTGCAGTGTCAGTTGTCAAATAAGCTGCATTCTTCAATGTCACACTGAGATCAACACATTTAAGTCATAACAGCACTCTGGAGTGGATCTTCTTTTGTTTCAGTGTGATTCCAGTGTCTTTGAACACAAAATGGCGTCTAAACATCAAATAAGTGCAAAACAATGCTTTTACAAGTTTAATGTGGGGAAAAGGCTGTAATAGCTGTTTCACGCAGGGAAGAGGCTTTTAAGCTGTTATTTGCAGGTAACACACGTTTTAACCACTATTGCAGTGTCAGTTGTCAAATAAGCTGCATTCTTCAATGTCCCACCGAGATCAACACATTTAAGTCATAACAGCACTCTGGAGTGGATCTTCTTTTGTTTCAGTGTGATTCCAGTGTCTTTGAACACAAAATGGCGTCTAAACATCAAATAAGTGCAAAACAATGCTTTTACAAGTTTAATGTGGGGAAAAGGCTGTAATAGCTGTTTCACGCAGGGAAGAGGCTTTTAAGCTGTTATTTGCAGGTAACACAGGTTTTAACCACTATTGCAGTGTCAGTTGTCAAATAAGCTGCATTCTTCAATGTCACACTGAGATCAACACATTTAAGTCATAACTGCACTCTGGAGTGGATCTTCTTTTGTTTCAGTGTGATTCCAGTGTCTTTGAACACAAAATGGCGTCTAAACATCAAATAAGTGCAAAACAATGCTTTTACAAGTTTAATGTGGGGAAAAGGCTGTAATAGCTGTTTCACGCAGGGAAGAGGCTTTTAAGCTGTTATTTGCAGGTAACACACGTTTTAACCACTATTGCAGTGTCAGTTGTCAAATAAGCTGCATTCTTCAATGTCACACTGAGATCAACACATTTAAGTCATAAAAGCACTCTGGAGTGGATCTTCTTTTGTTTCAGTGTGATTCCAGTGTCTTTGAACACAAAATGGCGTCTAAACATCAAATAAGTGCAAAACAATGCTTTTACAAGTTTAATGTGGGGAAAAGGCTGTAATAGCTGTTTCACACAGGGAAGAGGCTTTTAAGCTGTTATTTGCAGGTAACACAGGTTTTAACCACTATTGCAGTGTCAGTTGTCAAATAAGCTGCATTCTTCAATGTCAGACTGAGATCAACACATTTAAGTCATAAAAGCACTCTGGAGTGGATCTTCTTTTGTTTCAGTGTGATTCCAGTGTCTTTGAACACAAAATGGCGTCTAAACATCAAATAAGTGCAAAACAATGCTTTTACAAGTTTAATGTGGGGAAAAGGCTGTAATAGCTGTTTCACGCAGGGAAGAGGCTTTTAAGCTGTTATTTGCAGGTAACACACGTTTTAACCACTATTGCAGTGTCAGTTGTCAAATAAGCTGCATTCTTCAATGTCCCACCGAGATCAACACATTTAAGTCATAACAGCACTCTGGAGTGGATCTTCTTTTGTTTCAGTGTGATTCCAGTGTCTTTGAACACAAAATGGCGTCTAAACATCAAATAAGTGCAAAACAATGCTTTTACAAGTTTAATGTGGGGAAAAGGCTGTAATAGCTGTTTCACGCAGGGAAGAGGCTTTTAAGCTGTTATTTGCAGGTAACACAGGTTTTAACCACTATTGCAGTGTCAGTTGTCAAATAAGCTGCATTCTTCAATGTCACACTGAGATCAACACATTTAAGTCATAACTGCACTCTGGAGTGGATCTTCTTTTGTTTCAGTGTGATTCCAGTGTCTTTGAACACAAAATGGCGTCTAAACATCAAATAAGTGCAAAACAATGCTTTTACAAGTTTAATGTGGGGAAAAGGCTGTAATAGCTGTTTCACGCAGGGAAGAGGCTTTTAAGCTGTTATTTGCAGGTAACACACGTTTTAACCACTATTGCAGTGTCAGTTGTCAAATAAGCTGCATTCTTCAATGTCACACTGAGATCAACACATTTAAGTCATAAAAGCACTCTGGAGTGGATCTTCTTTTGTTTCAGTGTGATTCCAGTGTCTTTGAACACAAAATGGCGTCTAAACATCAAATAAGTGCAAAACAATGCTTTTACAAGTTTAATGTGGGGAAAAGGCTGTAATAGCTGTTTCACACAGGGAAGAGGCTTTTAAGCTGTTATTTGCAGGTAACACAGGTTTTAACCACTATTGCAGTGTCAGTTGTCAAATAAGCTGCATTCTTCAATGTCACACTGAGATCAACACATTTAAGTCATAACAGCACTCTGGAGTGGATCTTCTTTTGTTTCAGTGTGATTCCAGTGTCTTTGAACACAAAATGGCGTCTAAACATCAAATAAGTGCAAAACAATGCTTTTACAAGTTTAATGTGGGGAAAAGGCTGTAATAGCTGTTTCACGCAGGGAAGAGGCTTTTAAGCTGTTATTTGCAGGTAACACACGTTTTAACCACTATTGCAGTGTCAGTTGTCAAATAAGCTGCATTCTTCAATGTCCCACCGAGATCAACACATTTAAGTCATAACAGCACTCTGGAGTGGATCTTCTTTTGTTTCAGTGTGATTCCAGTGTCTTTGAACACAAAATGGCGTCTAAACATCAAATAAGTGCAAAACAATGCTTTTACAAGTTTAATGTGGGGAAAAGGCTGTAATAGCTGTTTCACGCAGGGAAGAGGCTTTTAAGCTGTTATTTGCAGGTAACACAGGTTTTAACCACTATTGCAGTGTCAGTTGTCAAATAAGCTGCATTCTTCAATGTCACACTGAGATCAACACATTTAAGTCATAACTGCACTCTGGAGTGGATCTTCTTTTGTTTCAGTGTGATTCCAGTGTCTTTGAACACAAAATGGCATCTAAACATCAAATAAGTGCAAAACAATGCTTTTACAAGTTTAATGTGGGGAAAAGGCTGTAATAGCTGTTTCACGCAGGGAAGAGGCTTTTAAGCTGTTATTTGCAGGTAACACACGTTTTAACCACTATTGCAGTGTCAGTTGTCAAATAAGCTGCATTCTTCAATGTCACACTGAGATCAACACATTTAAGTCATAAAAGCACTCTGGAGTGGATCTTCTTTTGTTTCAGTGTGATTCCAGTGTCTTTGAACACAAAATGGCGTCTAAACATCAAATAAGTGCAAAACAATGCTTTTACAAGTTTAATGTGGGGAAAAGGCTGTAATAGCTGTTTCACACAGGGAAGAGGCTTTTAAGCTGTTATTTGCAGGTAACACAGGTTTTAACCACTATTGCAGTGTCAGTTGTCAAATAAGCTGCATTCTTCAATGTCACACTGAGATCAACACATTTAAGTCATAAAAGCACTCTGGAGTGGATCTTCTTTTGTTTCAGTGTGATTCCAGTGTCTTTGAACACAAAATGGCGTCTAAACATCAAATAAGTGCAAAACAATGCTTTTACAAGTTTAATGTGGGGAAAAGGCTGTAATAGCTGTTTCACGCAGGGAAGAGGCTTTTAAGCTGTTATTTGCAGGTAACACAGGTTTTAACCACTATTGCAGTGTCAGTTGTCAAATAAGCTGCATTCTTCAATGTCACACTGAGATCAACACATTTAAGTCATAACTGCACTCTGGAGTGGATCTTCTTTTGTTTCAGTGTGATTCCAGTGTCTTTGAACACAAAATGGCGTCTAAACATCAAATAAGTGCAAAACAATGCTTTTACAAGTTTAATGTGGGGAAAAGGCTGTAATAGCTGTTTCACGCAGGGAAGAGGCTTTTAAGCTGTTATTTGCAGGTAACACACGTTTTAACCACTATTGCAGTGTCAGTTGTCAAATAAGCTGCATTCTTCAATGTCACACTGAGATCAACACATTTAAGTCATAAAAGCACTCTGGAGTGGATCTTCTTTTGTTTCAGTGTGATTCCAGTGTCTTTGAACACAAAATGGCGTCTAAACATCAAATAAGTGCAAAACAATGCTTTTACAAGTTTAATGTGGGGAAAAGGCTGTAATAGCTGTTTCACGCAGGGAAGAGGCTTTTAAGCTGTTATTTGCAGGTAACACACGTTTTAACCACTATTGCAGTGTCAGTTGTCAAATAAGCTGCATTCTTCAATGTCACACTGAGATCAACACATTTAAGTCATAAAAGCACTCTGGAGTGGATCTTCTTTTGTTTCAGTGTGATTCCAGTGTCTTTGAACACAAAATGGCGTCTAAACATCAAATAAGTGCAAAACAATGCTTTTACAAGTTTAATGTGGGGAAAAGGCTGTAATAGCTGTTTCACGCAGGGAAGAGGCTTTTAAGCTGTTATTTGCAGGTAACACACGTTTTAACCACTATTGCAGTGTCAGTTGTCAAATAAGCTGCATTCTTCAATGTCACACTGAGATCAACACATTTAAGTCATAAGCACTCTGGAGTGGATCTTCTTTCGTTTCAATGTGATTCCAGTGTCTTTGAACACAAAATTGCGTCTAAACATCAAATAAGTGCAAAACAATGCTTTTACAAGTTTAATGTGGGGAAAAGGCTGTAATAGCTGTTTCACGCAGGGAAGAGGCTTTTAAGCTGTTATTTGCAGGTAACACACGTTTTAACCACTATTGCAGTGTCAGTTGTCAAATAAGCTGCATTCTTCAATGTCACACTGAGATCAACACATTTAAGTCATAAAAGCACTCTGGAGTGGATCTTCTTTTGTTTCAGTGTGATTCCAGTGTCTTTGAACACAAAATGGCGTCTAAACATCAAATAAGTGCAAAACAATGCTTTTACAAGTTTAATGTGGGGAAAAGGCTGTAATAGCTGTTTCACACAGGGAAGAGGCTTTTAAGCTGTTATTTGCAGGTAACACACGTTTTAACCACTATTGCAGTGTCAGTTGTCAAATAAGCTGCATTCTTCAATGTCCCACCGAGATCAACACATTTAAGTCATAACAGCACTCTGGAGTGGATATTCTTTCGTTTCAATGTGATTCCAGTGTCTTTGAACACAAAATGGCGTCTAAACATCAAATAAGTGCAAAACAATGCTTTTACAAGTTTAATGTGGGGAAAAGGCTGTAATAGCTGTTTCACGCAGGGAAGAGGCTTTTAAGCTGTTATTTGCAGGTAACACACGTTTTAACCACTATTGCAGTGTCAGTTGTCAAATAAGCTGCATTCTTCAATGTCCCACTGAGATCAACACATTTAAGTCATAACAGCACTCTGGAGTGGATCTTCTTTCGTTTCAATGTGATTCCAGTGTCTTTGAACACAAAATGGCGTCTAAGCATCAAATAAGTGCAAAACAATGCTTTTACAAGTTTAATGTGGGGAAAAGGCTGTAATAGCTGTTTCACGCAGGGAAGAGGCTTTTAAGCTGTTCTTTGCAGGTCACACACGTTTTAACCACTATTGCAGTTTCAGTTGTCAAATAAGCTGCATTCTTCAATGTCACACTGAGATCAACACATTTAAGTCATAAAAGCACTCTGGAGTGGATCTTCTTTTGTTTCAGTGTGATTCCAGTGTCTTTGAACACAAAATGGCGTCTAAACATCAAATAAGTGCAAAACAATGCTTTTACAAGTTTAATGTGGGGAAAAGGCTGTAATAGCTGTTTCACACAGGGAAGAGGCTTTTAAGCTGTTATTTGCAGGTAACACACGTTTTAACCACTATTGCAGTGTCAGTTGTCAAATAAGCTGCATTCTTCAATGTCCCACCGAGATCAACACATTTAAGTCATAACAGCACTCTGGAGTGGATCTTCTTTCGTTTCAATGTGATTCCAGTGTCTTTGAACACAAAATGGCGTCTAAACATCAAATAAGTGCAAAACAATGCTTTTACAAGTTTAATGTGGGGAAAAGGCTGTAATAGCTGTTTCACGCAGGGAAGAGGCTTTTAAGCTGTTATTTGCAGGTAACACACGTTTTAACCACTATTGCAGTGTCAGTTGTCAAATAAGCTGCATTCTTCAATGTCCCACTGAGATCAACACATTTAAGTCATAACAGCACTCTGGAGTGGATCTTCTTTCGTTTCAATGTGATTCCAGTGTCTTTGAACACAAAATGGCGTCTCAGCATCAAATAAGTGCAAAACAATGCTTTTACAAGTTTAATGTGGGGAAAAGGCTGTAATAGCTGTTTCACGCAGGGAAGAGGCTTTTAAGCTGTTCTTTGCAGGTCACACACGTTTTAACCACTATTGCAGTTTCAGTTGTCAAATAAGCTGCATTCTTCAATGTCACACTGAGATCAACACATTTAAGTCATAAAAGCACTCTGGAGTGGATCTTCTTTTGTTTCAGTGTGATTCCAGTGTCTTTGAACACAAAATGGCGTCTAAACATCAAATAAGTGCAAAACAATGCTTTTACAAGTTTAATGTGGGGAAAAGGCTGTAATAGCTGTTTCACACAGGGAAGAGGCTTTTAAGCTGTTATTTGCAGGTAACACACGTTTTAACCACTATTGCAGTGTCAGTTGTCAAATAAGCTGCATTCTTCAATGTCCCACCGAGATCAACACATTTAAGTCATAACAGCACTCTGGAGTGGATATTCTTTCGTTTCAATGTGATTCCAGTGTCTTTGAACACAAAATGGCGTCTAAACATCAAATAAGTGCAAAACAATGCTTTTACAAGTTTAATGTGGGGAAAAGGCTGTAATAGCTGTTTCACGCAGGGAAGAGGCTTTTAAGCTGTTATTTGCAGGTAACACACGTTTTAACCACTATTGCAGTGTCAGTTGTCAAATAAGCTGCATTCTTCAATGTCCCACTGAGATCAACACATTTAAGTCATAACAGCACTCTGGAGTGGATCTTCTTTCGTTTCAATGTGATTCCAGTGTCTTTGAACACAAAATGGCGTCTAAGCATCAAATAAGTGCAAAACAATGCTTTTACAAGTTTAATGTGGGGAAAAGGCTGTAATAGCTGTTTCACGCAGGGAAGAGGCTTTTAAGCTGTTCTTTGCAGGTCACACACGTTTTAACCACTATTGCAGTTTCAGTTGTCAAATAAGCTGCATTCTTCAATGTCACACTGAGATCAACACATTTAAGTCATAAAAGCACTCTGGAGTGGATCTTCTTTTGTTTCAGTGTGATTCCAGTGTCTTTGAACACAAAATGGCGTCTAAACATCAAATAAGTGCAAAACAATGCTTTTACAAGTTTAATGTGGGGAAAAGGCTGTAATAGCTGTTTCACACAGGGAAGAGGCTTTTAAGCTGTTATTTGCAGGTAACACACGTTTTAACCACTATTGCAGTGTCAGTTGTCAAATAAGCTGCATTCTTCAATGTCCCACCGAGATCAACACATTTAAGTCATAACAGCACTCTGGAGTGGATCTTCTTTCGTTTCAATGTGATTCCAGTGTCTTTGAACACAAAATGGCGTCTAAACATCAAATAAGTGCAAAACAATGCTTTTACAAGTTTAATGTGGGGAAAAGGCTGTAATAGCTGTTTCACGCAGGGAAGAGGCTTTTAAGCTGTTATTTGCAGGTAACACACGTTTTAACCACTATTGCAGTGTCAGTTGTCAAATAAGCTGCATTCTTCAATGTCCCACTGAGATCAACACATTTAAGTCATAACAGCACTCTGGAGTGGATCTTCTTTCGTTTCAATGTGATTCCAGTGTCTTTGAACACAAAATGGCGTCTCAGCATCAAATAAGTGCAAAACAATGCTTTTACAAGTTTAATGTGGGGAAAAGGCTGTAATAGCTGTTTCACGCAGGGAAGAGGCTTTTAAGCTGTTCTTTGCAGGTCACACACGTTTTAACCACTATTGCAGTTTCAGTTGTCAAATAAGCTGCATTCTTCAATGTCACACTGAGATCAACACATTTAAGTCATAAAAGCACTCTGGAGTGGATCTTCTTTTGTTTCAGTGTGATTCCAGTGTCTTTGAACACAAAATGGCGTCTAAACATCAAATAAGTGCAAAACAATGCTTTTACAAGTTTAATGTGGGGAAAAGGCTGTAATAGCTGTTTCACACAGGGAAGAGGCTTTTAAGCTGTTATTTGCAGGTAACACACGTTTTAACCACTATTGCAGAGTCAGTTGTCAAATAAGCTGCATTCTTCAATGTCCCACTGAGATCAACACATTTAAGTCATATAAGCACTCTGGAGTGGATCTTCTTTTTTTTCAGTGTGATTCCAGTGTCTTTGAACACAAAATGGCGTCTAAACATCAAATAAGTGCAAAACAATGCTTTTACAAGTTTAATGTGGGGAAAAGGCTGTAATAGCTGTTTCACACAGGGAAGAGGCTTTTAAACTGTTATTTGCAGGTAACACACGTTTTAAGCACTATTGCAGTGTCAGTTGTCAAATAAGCTGCATTCTTCAATGTCCCACTGAGATCAACACATTTAAGTCATAACAGCACTCTGGAGTGGATCTTCTTTCGTTTCAATGTGATTCCAGTGTCTTTGAACACAAAATGGCGTCTAAACATCAAATAAGTGCAAAACAATGCTTTTACAAGTTTAATGTGGGGAAAGGGCTGTAATAGCTGTTTCACATAGGGAAGAGGCTTTTAAGCTGTTATTTGCAGGTAACACACGTTTTAACCACTATTGCAGTGTCAGTTGTCAAATAAGCTGCATTCTTCAATGTCCCACTGAGATCAACACATTTAAGTCATAACAGCACTCTGGAGTGGATCTTCTTTCGTTTCAATGTGATTCCAGTGTCTTTGAACACAAAATGGCGTCTAAACATCAAATAAGTGCAAAACAATGCTTTTACAAGTTTAATGTGGGGAAAAGGCTGTAATAGCTGTTTCACGCAGGGAAGAGGCTTTTAAGCTGTTCTTTGCAGGTCACACACGTTTTAACCACTATTGCAGTGTCAGTTGTCAAATAAGCTGCATTCTTCAATGTCACACTGAGATCAACACATTTAAGTCATAAAAGCACTCTGGAGTGGATCTTCTTTTGTTTCAGTGTGATTCCAGTGTCTTTGAACACAAAATGGCGTCTAAACATCAAATAAGTGCAAAACAATGCTTTTACAAGTTTAATGTGGGGAAAAGGCTGTAATAGCTGTTTCACACAGGGAAGAGGCTTTTAAGCTGTTATTTGCAGGTAACACACGTTTTAACCACTATTGCAGTGTCAGTTGTCAAATAAGCTGCATTCTTCAATGTCCCACTGAGATCAACACATTTAAGTCATAAAAGCACTCTGGAGTGGATCTTCTTTTTTTTCAGTGTGATTCCAGTGTCTTTGAACACAAAATGGCGTCTAAACATCAAATAAGTGCAAAACAATGCTTTTACAAGTTTAATGTGGGGAAAAGGCTGTAATAGCTGTTTCACGCAGGGAAAGAGGCTTTTAAGCTGTTATTTGCAGGTAACACACGTTTTAAGCACTATTGCAGTGTCAGTTGTCAAATAAGCTGCATTCTTCAATTCCCACCGAGATCAACACATTTAAGTCATATAAGCACTCTGGAGTGGATCTTCTTTTTTTTCAGTGTGATTCCAGTGTCTTTGAACACAAAATGGCGTCTAAACATCAAATAAGTGCAAAACAATGCTTTTACAAGTTTAATGTGGGGAAAAGGCTGTAATAGCTGTTTCACACAGGGAAGAGGCTTTTAAACTGTTATTTGCAGGTAACACACGTTTTAAGCACTATTGCAGTGTCAGTTGTCAAATAAGCTGCATTCTTCAATGTCCCACTGAGATCAACACATTTAAGTCATAACAGCACTCTGGAGTGGATCTTCTTTCGTTTCAATGTGATTCCAGTGTCTTTGAACACAAAATGGCGTCTAAACATCAAATAAGTGCAAAACAATGCTTTTACAAGTTTAATGTGGGGAAAGGGCTGTAATAGCTGTTTCACATAGGGAAGAGGCTTTTAAGCTGTTATTTGCAGGTAACACACGTTTTAACCACTATTGCAGTGTCAGTTGTCAAATAAGCTGCATTCTTCAATGTCCCACTGAGATCAACACATTTAAGTCATAACAGCACTCTGGAGTGGATCTTCTTTCGTTTCAATGTGATTCCAGTGTCTTTGAACACAAAATGGCGTCTAAACATCAAATAAGTGCAAAACAATGCTTTTACAAGTTTAATGTGGGGAAAAGGCTGTAATAGCTGTTTCACGCAGGGAAGAGGCTTTTAAGCTGTTCTTTGCAGGTCACACACGTTTTAACCACTATTGCAGTGTCAGTTGTCAAATAAGCTGCATTCTTCAATGTCACACTGAGATCAACACATTTAAGTCATAAAAGCACTCTGGAGTGGATCTTCTTTTGTTTCAGTGTGATTCCAGTGTCTTTGAACACAAAATGGCGTCTAAACATCAAATAAGTGCAAAACAATGCTTTTACAAGTTTAATGTGGGGAAAAGGCTGTAATAGCTGTTTCACACAGGGAAGAGGCTTTTAAGCTGTTATTTGCAGGTAACACACGTTTTAACCACTATTGCAGTGTCAGTTGTCAAATAAGCTGCATTCTTCAATGTCCCACTGAGATCAACACATTTAAGTCATAAAAGCACTCTGGAGTGGATCTTCTTTTTTTTCAGTGTGATTCCAGTGTCTTTGAACACAAAATGGCGTCTAAACATCAAATAAGTGCAAAACAATGCTTTTACAAGTTTAATGTGGGGAAAAGGCTGTAATAGCTGTTTCACGCAGGGAAAGAGGCTTTTAAGCTGTTATTTGCAGGTAACACACGTTTTAAGCACTATTGCAGTGTCAGTTGTCAAATAAGCTGCATTCTTCAATTCCCACCGAGATCAACACATTTAAGTCATAACAGCACTCTGGAGTGGATCTTCTTTCGTTTCAATGTGATTCCAGTGTCTTTGAACACAAAATGGCGTCTAAACATCAAATAAGTGCAAAACAATGCTTTTACAAGTTTAATGTGGGGAAAGGGCTGTAATAGCTGTTTCACATAGGGAAGAGGCTTTTAAGCTGTTATTTGCAGGTAACACACGTTTTAACCACTATTGCAGTGTCAGTTGTCAAATAAGCTGCATTCTTCAATGTCCCACTGAGATCAACACATTTAAGTCATAACAGCACTCTGGAGTGGATCTTCTTTTGTTTCAGTGTGATTCCAGTGTCTTTGAACACAAAATGGCGTCTAAACATCAAATAAGTGCAAAACAATGCTTTTACAAGTTTAATGTGGGGAAAAGGCTGTAATAGCTGTTTCACGCAGGGAAGAGGCTTTTAAGCTGTTATTTGCAGGTAACACACGTTTTAAGCACTATTGCAGTGTCAGTTGTCAAATAAGCTGCATTCTTCAATTCCCACCGAGATCAACACATTTAAGTCATAACAGCACTCTGGAGTGGATCTTCTTTCGTTTCAATGTGATTCCAGTGTCTTTGAACACAAAATGGCGTCTAAACATCAAATAAGTGCAAAACAATGCTTTTACAAGTTTAATGTGGGGAAAAGGCTGTAATAGCTGTTTCACGCAGGGAAGAGGCTTTTAAGCTGTTATTTGCAGGTAACACACGTTTTAACCACTATTGCAGTGTCAGTTGTCAAATAAGCTGCATTCTTCAATGTCCCACCGAGATCAACACATTTAAGTCATAACAGCACTCTGGAGTGGATCTTCTTTCGTTTCAATGTGATTCCAGTGTCTTTGAACACAAAATTGCGTCTAAACATCAAATAAGTGCAAAACAATGCTTTTACAAGTTTAATGTGGGGAAAAGGCTGTAATAGCTGCACTGCAAAAACAGCCCTTCTAGAAAGAAGTAAAATATTCTCATATTCAATCAAATTATCTTGTATCAAGCAAAAAAATCTGCCAATGGGGTAAGCTTTTTTTGCTTGACAAGCAATTCTTAAAATAAGCCCAAATTTCTTAGCTCCGAAAGACTAAAATGAGACTTTAAACTAGACAGAAAATCTTAAACTAATCCAAATTCTTCTAAAACAAGCAATGAAAAAAACACTAATTCAAGATTAAATTACTCTCTAATTAGTCTCTTTACTAATTTAAGAAATTACACCTTAATCTGGGATTGATAATGAGCATAAAAGTAGTTAAAATAAGACATAATTTCTTAAAACAGCATAACAAATATAAAAGTGATGTCTTAAATCAAGATACCACAACTTTCTCAGTTTTTTTTTTTTTTTTTTTTTTTTTATGGCTGGAGTGCCATGCAAGCCTTTTTTATTTTCATTATGAGAGAGACAGTGTGGAAAGGGGAGATAGAGGGGGAAGACATGCGCGAAGGAGATTGCCAGGCCGGGAGTCGAACCACTGATCTCCGCGACGAGGCTGATACCTCCGTACATGGGGCGGCTGCCTTATCCACTGCGCCACCGGCTGAGCCTCCGTAGATGGGGCGGCTGCCTCATACACTGCGCCACCGACCGCCCCAGTTAATTTTTTTTATTAACTTTGCAATACAATTGCTCAATTCAACATCCAAAAAAAAAAGGGCACTTCTGCATTCCAGATCCATCATAATCAAACAGATTGAAAAGCCAGTTTTGATTTGAACCTCACTATCAAAATAATAATACATCCGTTATTGTAGCAGCATAGCAACTAAACATCATGTTGCAGCTGGTTTGCAGCATAATATCCCATATGGTTTTCAATCTCACCAAGCAACTGTCCTGTAATGAAAATGAAAATATTAATAATAAAAACTTTTGTCCTTGTTTCATGGCATTCTTGAATTGAGATGTTGTGCAAATGGTCTTACTCTTAAAATAAGGCAAATAATCTTGGTGCCCCGCTGGGTTTGATCGTAAAACATTTTTATACTCTTTTTCTGGTTCATTCTAGCTCAAAATTAGCTGGAATATCTTATCAAGAAAAAGTAAGGCATACTTTCTTAAAATGAGATATTTGTTCTAATGCAAAACTTGCTTGACAAGATTAATATTCTTTTTGGACAAAAAATAAGACTTATTTTCTTGATACAAGGCTTTTTTAACTTTCTTGAAATTCCATTTTTGCAGTGTGTTTCACGCAGGGAAGAGGCTTTTAAGCTGTTATTTGCAGGTAACACACGTTTTAACCACTATTGCAGTGTCAGTTGTCAAATAAGCTGCATTCTTCAATGTCACACTGAGATCAACACATTTAAGTCATAAAAGCACTCTGGAGTGGATCTTCTTTTGTTTCAGTGTGATTCCAGTGTCTTTGAACACAAAATGGCGTCTAAACATCAAATAAGTGCAAAACAATGCTTTTACAAGTTTAATGTGGGGAAAAGGCTGTAATAGCTGTTTCACACAGGGAAGAGGCTTTTAAGCTGTTATTTGCAGGTAACACACGTTTTAACCACTATTGCAGTGTCAGTTGTCAAATAAGCTGCATTCTTCAATGTCCCACCGAGATCAACACATTTAAGTCATAACAGCACTCTGGAGTGGATCTTCTTTCGTTTCAATGTGATTCCAGTGTCTTTGAACACAAAATGGCGTCTAAACATCAAATAAGTGCAAAACAATGCTTTTACAAGTTTAATGTGGGGAAAAGGCTGTAATAGCTGTTTCACGCAGGGAAGAGGCTTTTAAGCTGTTATTTGCAGGTAACACACGTTTTAACCACTATTGCAGTGTCAGTTGTCAAATAAGCTGCATTCTTCAATGTCCCACCGAGATCAACACATTTAAGTCATAACAGCACTCTGGAGTGGATCTTCTTTCGTTTCAATGTGATTCCAGTGTCTTTGAACACAAAATGGCGTCTAAACATCAAATAAGTGCAAAACAATGCTTTTACAAGTTTAATGTGGGGAAAGGGCTGTAATAGCTGTTTCACATAGGGAAGAGGCTTTTAAGCTGTTATTTGCAGGTAACACACGTTTTAACCACTATTGCAGTGTCAGTTGTCAAATAAGCTGCATTCTTCAATGTCCCACTGAGATCAACACATTTAAGTCATAACAGCACTCTGGAGTGGATCTTCTTTTGTTTCAGTGTGATTCCAGTGTCTTTGAACACAAAATGGCGTCTAAACATCAAATAAGTGCAAAACAATGCTTTTACAAGTTTAATGTGGGGAAAAGGCTGTAATAGCTGTTTCACGCAGGGAAGAGGCTTTTAAGCTGTTATTTGCAGGTAACACACGTTTTAAGCACTATTGCAGTGTCAGTTGTCAAATAAGCTGCATTCTTCAATTCCCACCGAGATCAACACATTTAAGTCATAACAGCACTCTGGAGTGGATCTTCTTTCGTTTCAATGTGATTCCAGTGTCTTTGAACACAAAATGGCGTCTAAACATCAAATAAGTGCAAAACAATGCTTTTACAAGTTTAATGTGGGGAAAAGGCTGTAATAGCTGTTTCACGCAGGGAAGAGGCTTTTAAGCTGTTATTTGCAGGTAACACACGTTTTAACCACTATTGCAGTGTCAGTTGTCAAATAAGCTGCATTCTTCAATGTCCCACCGAGATCAACACATTTAAGTCATAACAGCACTCTGGAGTGGATCTTCTTTCGTTTCAATGTGATTCCAGTGTCTTTGAACACAAAATTGCGTCTAAACATCAAATAAGTGCAAAACAATGCTTTTACAAGTTTAATGTGGGGAAAAGGCTGTAATAGCTGTTTCACGCAGGGAAGAGGCTTTTAAGCTGTTATTTGCAGGTAACACACGTTTTAACCACTATTGCAGTGTCAGTTGTCAAATAAGCTGCATTCTTCAATGTCACACTGAGATCAACACATTTAAGTCATAAAAGCACTCTGGAGTGGATCTTCTTTTGTTTCAGTGTGATTCCAGTGTCTTTGAACACAAAATGGCGTCTAAACATCAAATAAGTGCAAAACAATGCTTTTACAAGTTTAATGTGGGGAAAAGGCTGTAATAGCTGTTTCACACAGGGAAGAGGCTTTTAAGCTGTTATTTGCAGGTAACACACGTTTTAACCACTATTGCAGTGTCAGTTGTCAAATAAGCTGCATTCTTCAATGTCCCACCGAGATCAACACATTTAAGTCATAACAGCACTCTGGAGTGGATCTTCTTTCGTTTCAATGTGATTCCAGTGTCTTTGAACACAAAATGGCGTCTAAACATCAAATAAGTGCAAAACAATGCTTTTACAAGTTTAATGTGGGGAAAGGGCTGTAATAGCTGTTTCACATAGGGAAGAGGCTTTTAAGCTGTTATTTGCAGGTAACACACGTTTTAACCACTATTGCAGTGTCAGTTGTCAAATAAGCTGCATTCTTCAATGTCCCACTGAGATCAACACATTTAAGTCATAACAGCACTCTGGAGTGGATCTTCTTTTGTTTCAGTGTGATTCCAGTGTCTTTGAACACAAAATGGCGTCTAAACATCAAATAAGTGCAAAACAATGCTTTTACAAGTTTAATGTGGGGAAAAGGCTGTAATAGCTGTTTCACGCAGGGAAGAGGCTTTTAAGCTGTTATTTGCAGGTAACACACGTTTTAAGCACTATTGCAGTGTCAGTTGTCAAATAAGCTGCATTCTTCAATTCCCACCGAGATCAACACATTTAAGTCATAACAGCACTCTGGAGTGGATCTTCTTTCGTTTCAATGTGATTCCAGTGTCTTTGAACACAAAATGGCGTCTAAACATCAAATAAGTGCAAAACAATGCTTTTACAAGTTTAATGTGGGGAAAAGGCTGTAATAGCTGTTTCACGCAGGGAAGAGGCTTTTAAGCTGTTATTTGCAGGTAACACACGTTTTAACCACTATTGCAGTGTCAGTTGTCAAATAAGCTGCATTCTTCAATGTCCCACCGAGATCAACACATTTAAGTCATAACAGCACTCTGGAGTGGATCTTCTTTCGTTTCAATGTGATTCCAGTGTCTTTGAACACAAAATTGCGTCTAAACATCAAATAAGTGCAAAACAATGCTTTTACAAGTTTAATGTGGGGAAAAGGCTGTAATAGCTGTTTCACGCAGGGAAGAGGCTTTTAAGCTGTTATTTGCAGGTAACACACGTTTTAACCACTATTGCAGTGTCAGTTGTCAAATAAGCTGCATTCTTCAATGTCACACTGAGATCAACACATTTAAGTCATAAAAGCACTCTGGAGTGGATCTTCTTTTGTTTCAGTGTGATTCCAGTGTCTTTGAACACAAAATGGCGTCTAAACATCAAATAAGTGCAAAACAATGCTTTTACAAGTTTAATGTGGGGAAAAGGCTGTAATAGCTGTTTCACACAGGGAAGAGGCTTTTAAGCTGTTATTTGCAGGTAACACACGTTTTAACCACTATTGCAGTGTCAGTTGTCAAATAAGCTGCATTCTTCAATGTCCCACCGAGATCAACACATTTAAGTCATAACAGCACTCTGGAGTGGATCTTCTTTCGTTTCAATGTGATTCCAGTGTCTTTGAACACAAAATGGCGTCTAAACATCAAATAAGTGCAAAACAATGCTTTTACAAGTTTAATGTGGGGAAAAGGCTGTAATAGCTGTTTCACGCAGGGAAGAGGCTTTTAAGCTGTTATTTGCAGGTAACACACGTTTTAACCACTATTGCAGTGTCAGTTGTCAAATAAGCTGCATTCTTCAATGTCCCACCGAGATCAACACATTTAAGTCATAACAGCACTCTGGAGTGGATCTTCTTTCGTTTCAATGTGATTCCAGTGTCTTTGAACACAAAATGGCGTCTAAACATCAAATAAGTGCAAAACAATGCTTTTACAAGTTTAATGTGGGGAAAAGGCTGTAATAGCTGTTTCACGCAGGGAAGAGGCTTTTAAGCTGTTATTTGCAGGTAACACACGTTTTAACCACTATTGCAGTGTCAGTTGTCAAATAAGCTGCATTCTTCAATGTCACACTGAGATCAACACATTTAAGTCATAAAAGCACTCTGGAGTGGATCTTCTTTTGTTTCAGTGTGATTCCAGTGTCTTTGAACACAAAATGGCGTCTAAACATCAAATAAGTGCAAAACAATGCTTTTACAAGTTTAATGTGGGGAAAAGGCTGTAATAGCTGTTTCACACAGGGAAGAGGCTTTTAAGCTGTTATTTGCAGGTAACACACGTTTTAACCACTATTGCAGTGTCAGTTGTCAAATAAGCTGCATTCTTCAATGTCCCACCGAGATCAACACATTTAAGTCATAACAGCACTCTGGAGTGGATCTTCTTTCGTTTCAATGTGATTCCAGTGTCTTTGAACACAAAATGGCGTCTAAACATCAAATAAGTGCAAAACAATGCTTTTACAAGTTTAATGTGGGGAAAAGGCTGTAATAGCTGTTTCACGCAGGGAAGAGGCTTTTAAGCTGTTATTTGCAGGTAACACACGTTTTAACCACTATTGCAGTGTCAGTTGTCAAATAAGCTGCATTCTTCAATGTCACACTGAGATCAACACATTTAAGTCATAAAAGCACTCTGGAGTGGATCTTCTTTTGTTTCAGTGTGATTCCAGTGTCTTTGAACACAAAATGGCGTCTAAACATCAAATAAGTGCAAAACAATGCTTTTACAAGTTTAATGTGGGGAAAAGGCTGTAATAGCTGTTTCACACAGGGAAGAGGCTTTTAAGCTGTTATTTGCAGGTAACACACGTTTTAACCACTATTGCAGTGTCAGTTGTCAAATAAGCTGCATTCTTCAATGTCCCACCGAGATCAACACATTTAAGTCATAACAGCACTCTGGAGTGGATCTTCTTTCGTTTCAATGTGATTCCAGTGTCTTTGAACACAAAATGGCGTCTAAACATCAAATAAGTGCAAAACAATGCTTTTACAAGTTTAATGTGGGGAAAAGGCTTTAATAGCTGTTTCACGCAGGGAAGAGGCTTTTAAGCTGTTATTTGCAGGTAACACACGTTTTAACCACTATTGCAGTGTCAGTTGTCAAATAAGCTGCATTCTTCAATGTCACACTGAGATCAACACATTTAAGTCATAAAAGCACTCTGGAGTGGATCTTCTTTTGTTTCAGTGTGATTCCAGTGTCTTTGAACACAAAATGGCGTCTAAACATCAAATAAGTGCAAAACAATGCTTTTACAAGTTTAATGTGGGGAAAAGGCTGTAATAGCTGTTTCACACAGGGAAGAGGCTTTTAAGCTGTTATTTGCAGGTAACACACGTTTTAACCACTATTGCAGTGTCAGTTGTCAAATAAGCTGCATTCTTCAATGTCCCACTGAGATCAACACATTTAAGTCATAAAAGCACTCTGGAGTGGATCTTCTTTTGTTTCAGTGTGATTCCAGTGTCTTTGAACACAAAATGGCGTCTAAACATCAAATAAGTGCAAAACAATGCTTTTACAAGTTTAATGTGGGGAAAAGGCTGTAATAGCTGTTTCACACAGGGAAGAGGCTTTTAAACTGTTATTTGCAGGTAACACACGTTTTAAGCACTATTGCAGTGTCAGTTGTCAAATAAGCTGCATTCTTCAATGTCCCACTGAGATCAACACATTTAAGTCATAAAAGCACTCTGGAGTGGATCTTCTTTTGTTTCAGTGTGATTCCAGTGTCTTTGAACACAAAATGGCGTCTAAACATCAAATAAGTGCAAAACAATGCTTTTACAAGTTTAATGTGGGGAAAAGGCTGTAATAGCTGTTTCACACAGGGAAGAGGCTTTTAAGCTGTTATTTGCAGGTAACACAGGTTTTAACCACTATTGCAGTGTCAGTTGTCAAATAAGCTGCATTCTTCAATGTCACACTGAGATCAACACATTTAAGTCATAAAAGCACTCTGGAGTGGATCTTCTTTTGTTTCAGTGTGATTCCAGTGTCTTTGAACACAAAATGGCGTCTAAACATCAAATAAGTGCAAAACAATGCTTTTACAAGTTTAATGTGGGGAAAAGGCTGTAATAGCTGTTTCACACAGGGAAGAGGCTTTTAAACTGTTATTTGCAGGTAACACACGTTTTAACCACTATTGCAGTGTCAGTTGTCAAATAAGCTGCATTCTTCAATGTCCCACTGAGATCAACACATTTAAGTCATAAAAGCACTCTGGAGTGGATCTTCTTTTGTTTCAGTGTGATTCCAGTGTCTTTGAACACAAAATGGCGTCTAAACATCAAATAAGTGCAAAACAATGCTTTTACAAGTTTAATGTGGGGAAAAGGCTGTAATAGCTGTTTCACACAGGGAAGAGGCTTTTAAGCTGTTATTTGCAGGTAACACAGGTTTTAACCACTATTGCAGTGTCAGTTGTCAAATAAGCTGCATTCTTCAATGTCACACTGAGATCAACACATTTAAGTCATAAAAGCACTCTGGAGTGGATCTTCTTTTGTTTCAGTGTGATTCCAGTGTCTTTGAACACAAAATGGCGTCTAAACATCAAATAAGTGCAAAACAATGCTTTTACAAGTTTAATGTGGGGAAAAGGCTGTAATAGCTGTTTCACACAGGGAAGAGGCTTTTAAGCTGTTATTTGCAGGTAACACACGTTTTAACCACTATTGCAGTGTCAGTTGTCAAATAAGCTGCATTCTTCAATGTCCCACCGAGATCAACACATTTAAGTCATAACAGCACTCTGGAGTGGATCTTCTTTCGTTTCAATGTGATTCCAGTGTCTTTGAACACAAAATGGCGTCTAAACATCAAATAAGTGCAAAACAATGCTTTTACAAGTTTAATGTGGGGAAAAGGCTGTAATAGCTGTTTCACGCAGGGAAGAGGCTTTTAAGCTGTTATTTGCAGGTAACACACGTTTTAACCACTATTGCAGTGTCAGTTGTCAAATAAGCTGCATTCTTCAATGTCCCACTGAGATCAACACATTTAAGTCATAACAGCACTCTGGAGTGGATCTTCTTTCGTTTCAATGTGATTCCAGTGTCTTTGAACACAAAATGGCGTCTAAACATCAAATAAGTGCAAAACAATGCTTTTACAAGTTTAATGTGGGGAAAAGGCTGTAATAGCTGTTTCACGCAGGGAAGAGGCTTTTAAGCTGTTATTTGCAGGTAACACACGTTTTAACCACTATTGCAGTGTCAGTTGTCAAATAAGCTGCATTCTTCAATGTCACACTGAGATCAACACATTTAAGTCATAAAAGCACTCTGGAGTGGATCTTCTTTTGTTTCAGTGTGATTCCAGTGTCTTTGAACACAAAATGGCGTCTAAACATCAAATAAGTGCAAAACAATGCTTTTACAAGTTTAATGTGGGGAAAAGGCTGTAATAGCTGTTTCACACAGGGAAGAGGCTTTTAAGCTGTTATTTGCAGGTAACACACGTTTTAACCACTATTGCAGTGTCAGTTGTCAAATAAGCTGCATTCTTCAATGTCCCACCGAGATCAACACATTTAAGTCATAACAGCACTCTGGAGTGGATCTTCTTTCGTTTCAATGTGATTCCAGTGTCTTTGAACACAAAATGGCGTCTAAACATCAAATAAGTGCAAAACAATGCTTTTACAAGTTTAATGTGGGGAAAAGGCTTTAATAGCTGTTTCACGCAGGGAAGAGGCTTTTAAGCTGTTATTTGCAGGTAACACACGTTTTAACCACTATTGCAGTGTCAGTTGTCAAATAAGCTGCATTCTTCAATGTCACACTGAGATCAACACATTTAAGTCATAAAAGCACTCTGGAGTGGATCTTCTTTTGTTTCAGTGTGATTCCAGTGTCTTTGAACACAAAATGGCGTCTAAACATCAAATAAGTGCAAAACAATGCTTTTACAAGTTTAATGTGGGGAAAAGGCTGTAATAGCTGTTTCACACAGGGAAGAGGCTTTTAAGCTGTTATTTGCAGGTAACACACGTTTTAACCACTATTGCAGTGTCAGTTGTCAAATAAGCTGCATTCTTCAATGTCCCACTGAGATCAACACATTTAAGTCATAAAAGCACTCTGGAGTGGATCTTCTTTTGTTTCAGTGTGATTCCAGTGTCTTTGAACACAAAATGGCGTCTAAACATCAAATAAGTGCAAAACAATGCTTTTACAAGTTTAATGTGGGGAAAAGGCTGTAATAGCTGTTTCACACAGGGAAGAGGCTTTTAAACTGTTATTTGCAGGTAACACACGTTTTAAGCACTATTGCAGTGTCAGTTGTCAAATAAGCTGCATTCTTCAATGTCCCACTGAGATCAACACATTTAAGTCATAAAAGCACTCTGGAGTGGATCTTCTTTTGTTTCAGTGTGATTCCAGTGTCTTTGAACACAAAATGGCGTCTAAACATCAAATAAGTGCAAAACAATGCTTTTACAAGTTTAATGTGGGGAAAAGGCTGTAATAGCTGTTTCACACAGGGAAGAGGCTTTTAAGCTGTTATTTGCAGGTAACACAGGTTTTAACCACTATTGCAGTGTCAGTTGTCAAATAAGCTGCATTCTTCAATGTCACACTGAGATCAACACATTTAAGTCATAAAAGCACTCTGGAGTGGATCTTCTTTTGTTTCAGTGTGATTCCAGTGTCTTTGAACACAAAATGGCGTCTAAACATCAAATAAGTGCAAAACAATGCTTTTACAAGTTTAATGTGGGGAAAAGGCTGTAATAGCTGTTTCACACAGGGAAGAGGCTTTTAAACTGTTATTTGCAGGTAACACACGTTTTAACCACTATTGCAGTGTCAGTTGTCAAATAAGCTGCATTCTTCAATGTCCCACTGAGATCAACACATTTAAGTCATAAAAGCACTCTGGAGTGGATCTTCTTTTGTTTCAGTGTGATTCCAGTGTCTTTGAACACAAAATGGCGTCTAAACATCAAATAAGTGCAAAACAATGCTTTTACAAGTTTAATGTGGGGAAAAGGCTGTAATAGCTGTTTCACACAGGGAAGAGGCTTTTAAGCTGTTATTTGCAGGTAACACAGGTTTTAACCACTATTGCAGTGTCAGTTGTCAAATAAGCTGCATTCTTCAATGTCACACTGAGATCAACACATTTAAGTCATAAAAGCACTCTGGAGTGGATCTTCTTTTGTTTCAGTGTGATTCCAGTGTCTTTGAACACAAAATGGCGTCTAAACATCAAATAAGTGCAAAACAATGCTTTTACAAGTTTAATGTGGGGAAAAGGCTGTAATAGCTGTTTCACACAGGGAAGAGGCTTTTAAGCTGTTATTTGCAGGTAACACACGTTTTAACCACTATTGCAGTGTCAGTTGTCAAATAAGCTGCATTCTTCAATGTCCCACCGAGATCAACACATTTAAGTCATAACAGCACTCTGGAGTGGATCTTCTTTCGTTTCAATGTGATTCCAGTGTCTTTGAACACAAAATGGCGTCTAAACATCAAATAAGTGCAAAACAATGCTTTTACAAGTTTAATGTGGGGAAAAGGCTGTAATAGCTGTTTCACGCAGGGAAGAGGCTTTTAAGCTGTTATTTGCAGGTAACACACGTTTTAACCACTATTGCAGTGTCAGTTGTCAAATAAGCTGCATTCTTCAATGTCCCACTGAGATCAACACATTTAAGTCATAACAGCACTCTGGAGTGGATCTTCTTTCGTTTCAATGTGATTCCAGTGTCTTTGAACACAAAATGGCGTCTAAACATCAAATAAGTGCAAAACAATGCTTTTACAAGTTTAATGTGGGGAAAAGGCTGTAATAGCTGTTTCACGCAGGGAAGAGGCTTTTAAGCTGTTCTTTGCAGGTCACACACGTTTTAACCACTATTGCAGTGTCAGTTGTCAAATAAGCTGCATTCTTCAATGTCACACTGAGATCAACACATTTAAGTCATAAAAGCACTCTGGAGTGGATCTTCTTTTGTTTCAGTGTGATTCCAGTGTCTTTGAACACAAAATGGCGTCTAAACATCAAATAAGTGCAAAACAATGCTTTTACAAGTTTAATGTGGGGAAAAGGCTGTAATAGCTGTTTCACGCAGGGAAGAGGCTTTTAAGCTGTTCTTTGCAGGTCACACACGTTTTAACCACTATTGCAGTGTCAGTTGTCAAATAAGCTGCATTCTTCAATGTCACACTGAGATCAACACATTTAAGTCATAAAAGCACTCTGGAGTGGATCTTCTTTTGTTTCAGTGTGATTCCAGTGTCTTTGAACACAAAATGGCGTCTAAACATCAAATAAGTGCAAAACAATGCTTTTACAAGTTTAATGTGGGGAAAAGGCTGTAATAGCTGTTTCACGCAGGGAAGAGGCTTTTAAGCTGTTATTTGCAGGTAACACACGTTTTAACCACTATTGCAGTGTCAGTTGTCAAATAAGCTGCATTCTTCAATGTCACACTGAGATCAACACATTTAAGTCATAAAAGCACTCTGGAGTGGATCTTCTTTTGTTTCAGTGTGATTCCAGTGTCTTTGAACACAAAATGGCGTCTAAACATCAAATAAGTGCAAAACAATGCTTTTACAAGTTTAATGTGGGGAAAAGGCTGTAATAGCTGTTTCACACAGGGAAGAGGCTTTTAAGCTGTTATTTGCAGGTAACACACGTTTTAACCACTATTGCAGTGTCAGTTGTCAAATAAGCTGCATTCTTCAATGTCCCACCGAGATCAACACATTTAAGTCATAACAGCACTCTGGAGTGGATCTTCTTTCGTTTCAATGTGATTCCAGTGTCTTTGAACACAAAATGGCGTCTAAACATCAAATAAGTGCAAAACAATGCTTTTACAAGTTTAATGTGGGGAAAAGGCTGTAATAGCTGTTTCACGCAGGGAAGAGGCTTTTAAGCTGTTATTTGCAGGTAACACACGTTTTAACCACTATTGCAGTGTCAGTTGTCAAATAAGCTGCATTCTTCAATGTCACACTGAGATCAACACATTTAAGTCATAAAAGCACTCTGGAGTGGATCTTCTTTTGTTTCAGTGTGATTCCAGTGTCTTTGAACACAAAATGGCGTCTAAACATCAAATAAGTGCAAAACAATGCTTTTACAAGTTTAATGTGGGGAAAAGGCTGTAATAGCTGTTTCACACAGGGAAGAGGCTTTTAAGCTGTTATTTGCAGGTAACACACGTTTTAACCACTATTGCAGTGTCAGTTGTCAAATAAGCTGCATTCTTCAATGTCCCACTGAGATCAACACATTTAAGTCATATAAGCACTCTGGAGTGGATCTTCTTTTTTTTCAGTGTGATTCCAGTGTCTTTGAACACAAAATGGCGTCTAAACATCAAATAAGTGCAAAACAATGCTTTTACAAGTTTAATGTGGGGAAAAGGCTGTAATAGCTGTTTCACACAGGGAAGAGGCTTTTAAACTGTTATTTGCAGGTAACACACGTTTTAAGCACTATTGCAGTGTCAGTTGTCAAATAAGCTGCATTCTTCAATGTCACACTGAGATCAACACATTTAAGTCATAAAAGCACTCTGGAGTAGATCTTCTTTTGTTTCAGTGTGATTCCAGTGTCTTTGAACACAAAATGGCGTCTAAACATCAAATAAGTGCAAAACAATGCTTTTACAAGTTTAATGTGGGGAAAAGGCTGTAATAGCTGTTTCACACAGGGAAGAGGCTTTTAAGCTGTTATTTGCAGGTAACACAGGTTTTAACCACTATTGCAGTGTCAGTTGTCAAATAAGCTGCATTCTTCAATGTCACACTGAGATCAACACATTTAAGTCATAAAAGCACTCTGGAGTGGATCTTCTTTTGTTTCAGTTTGATTCCAGTGTCTTTGAACACAAAATGGCGTCTAAACATCAAATAAGTGCAAAACAATGCTTTTACAAGTTTAATGTGGGGAAAAGGCTGTAATAGCTGTTTCACGCAGGGAAGAGGCTTTTAAGCTGTTATTTGCAGGTAACACACGTTTTAACCACTATTGCAGTGTCAGTTGTCAAATAAGCTGCATTCTTCAATGTCCCACTGAGATCAACACATTTAAGTCATAACAGCACTCTGGAGTGGATCTTCTTTCGTTTCAATGTGATTCTAGTGTCTTTGAACACAAAATGGCGTCTAAACATCAAATAAGTGCAAAACAATGCTTTTACAAGTTTAATGTGGGGAAAAGGCTGTAATAGCTGTTTCACGCAGGGAAGAGGCTTTTAAGCTGTTCTTTGCAGGTCACACACGTTTTAACCACTATTGCAGTGTCAGTTGTCAAATAAGCTGCATTCTTCAATGTCCCACTGAGATCAACACATTTAAGTCATAACAGCACTCTGGAGTGGATCTTCTTTCGTTTCAATGTGATTCTAGTGTCTTTGAACACAAAATGGCGTCTAAACATCAAATAAGTGCAAAACAATGCTTTTACAAGTTTAATGTGGGGAAAAGGCTGTAATAGCTGTTTCACGCAGGGAAGAGGCTTTTAAGCTGTTCTTTGCAGGTCACACACGTTTTAACCACTATTGCAGTGTCAGTTGTCAAATAAGCTGCATTCTTCAATGTCACACTGAGATCAACACATTTAAGTCATAAAAGCACTCTGGAGTGGATCTTCTTTTGTTTCAGTGTGATTCCAGTGTCTTTGAACACAAAATGGCGTCTAAACATCAAATAAGTGCAAAACAATGCTTTTACAAGTTTAATGTGCGGAAAAGGCTGTAATAGCTGTTTCACGCAGGGAAGAGGCTTTTAAGCTGTTATTTGCAGGTAACACACGTTTTAACCACTATTGCAGTGTCAGTTGTCAAATAAGCTGCATTCTTCAATGTCACACTGAGATCAACACATTTAAGTCATAAAAGCACTCTGGAGTGGATCTTCTTTTGTTTCAGTGTGATTCCAGTGTCTTTGAACACAAAATGGCGTCTAAACATCAAATAAGTGCAAAACAATGCTTTTACAAGTTTAATGTGGGGAAAAGGCTGTAATAGCTGTTTCACACAGGGAAGAGGCTTTTAAGCTGTTATTTGCAGGTAACACACGTTTTAACCACTATTGCAGTGTCAGTTGTCAAATAAGCTGCATTCTTCAATGTCCCACTGAGATCAACACATTTAAGTCATATAAGCACTCTGGAGTGGATCTTCTTTTTTTTCAGTGTGATTCCAGTGTCTTTGAACACAAAATGGCGTCTAAACATCAAATAAGTGCAAAACAATGCTTTTACAAGTTTAATGTGGGGAAAAGGCTGTAATAGCTGTTTCACACAGGGAAGAGGCTTTTAAACTGTTATTTGCAGGTAACACACGTTTTAAGCACTATTGCAGTGTCAGTTGTCAAATAAGCTGCATTCTTCAATGTCACACTGAGATCAACACATTTAAGTCATAAAAGCACTCTGGAGTAGATCTTCTTTTGTTTCAGTGTGATTCCAGTGTCTTTGAACACAAAATGGCGTCTAAACATCAAATAAGTGCAAAACAATGCTTTTACAAGTTTAATGTGGGGAAAAGGCTGTAATAGCTGTTTCACACAGGGAAGAGGCTTTTAAGCTGTTATTTGCAGGTAACACAGGTTTTAACCACTATTGCAGTGTCAGTTGTCAAATAAGCTGCATTCTTCAATGTCACACTGAGATCAACACATTTAAGTCATAAAAGCACTCTGGAGTGGATCTTCTTTTGTTTCAGTTTGATTCCAGTGTCTTTGAACACAAAATGGCGTCTAAACATCAAATAAGTGCAAAACAATGCTTTTACAAGTTTAATGTGGGGAAAAGGCTGTAATAGCTGTTTCACGCAGGGAAGAGGCTTTTAAGCTGTTATTTGCAGGTAACACACGTTTTAACCACTATTGCAGTGTCAGTTGTCAAATAAGCTGCATTCTTCAATGTCCCACTGAGATCAACACATTTAAGTCATAACAGCACTCTGGAGTGGATCTTCTTTCGTTTCAATGTGATTCTAGTGTCTTTGAACACAAAATGGCGTCTAAACATCAAATAAGTGCAAAACAATGCTTTTACAAGTTTAATGTGGGGAAAAGGCTGTAATAGCTGTTTCACGCAGGGAAGAGGCTTTTAAGCTGTTCTTTGCAGGTCACACACGTTTTAACCACTATTGCAGTGTCAGTTGTCAAATAAGCTGCATTCTTCAATGTCCCACTGAGATCAACACATTTAAGTCATAACAGCACTCTGGAGTGGATCTTCTTTCGTTTCAATGTGATTCTAGTGTCTTTGAACACAAAATGGCGTCTAAACATCAAATAAGTGCAAAACAATGCTTTTACAAGTTTAATGTGGGGAAAAGGCTGTAATAGCTGTTTCACGCAGGGAAGAGGCTTTTAAGCTGTTCTTTGCAGGTCACACACGTTTTAACCACTATTGCAGTGTCAGTTGTCAAATAAGCTGCATTCTTCAATGTCACACTGAGATCAACACATTTAAGTCATAAAAGCACTCTGGAGTGGATCTTCTTTTGTTTCAGTGTGATTCCAGTGTCTTTGAACACAAAATGGCGTCTAAACATCAAATAAGTGCAAAACAATGCTTTTACAAGTTTAATGTGCGGAAAAGGCTGTAATAGCTGTTTCACGCAGGGAAGAGGCTTTTAAGCTGTTATTTGCAGGTAACACACGTTTTAACCACTATTGCAGTGTCAGTTGTCAAATAAGCTGCATTCTTCAATGTCACACTGAGATCAACACATTTAAGTCATAAAAGCACTCTGGAGTGGATCTTCTTTTGTTTCAGTGTGATTCCAGTGTCTTTGAACACAAAATGGCGTCTAAACATCAAATAAGTGCAAAACAATGCTTTTACAAGTTTAATGTGGGGAAAAGGCTGTAATAGCTGTTTCACGCAGGGAAGAGGCTTTTAAGCTGTTATTTGCAGGTAACACACGTTTTAACCACTATTGCAGTGTCAGTTGTCAAATAAGCTGCATTCTTCAATGTCCCACTGAGATCAACACATTTAAGTCATAACAGCACTCTGGAGTGGATCTTCTTTCGTTTCAATGTGATTCTAGTGTCTTTGAACACAAAATGGCGTCTAAACATCAAATAAGTGCAAAACAATGCTTTTACAAGTTTAATGTGGGGAAAAGGCTGTAATAGCTGTTTCACGCAGGGAAGAGGCTTTTAAGCTGTTCTTTGCAGGTCACACACGTTTTAACCACTATTGCAGTGTCAGTTGTCAAATAAGCTGCATTCTTCAATGTCACACTGAGATCAACACATTTAAGTCATAAAAGCACTCTGGAGTGGATCTTCTTTTGTTTCAGTGTGATTCCAGTGTCTTTGAACACAAAATGGCGTCTAAACATCAAATAAGTGCAAAACAATGCTTTTACAAGTTTAATGTGCGGAAAAGGCTGTAATAGCTGTTTCACGCAGGGAAGAGGCTTTTAAGCTGTTATTTGCAGGTAACACACGTTTTAACCACTATTGCAGTGTCAGTTGTCAAATAAGCTGCATTCTTCAATGTCACACTGAGATCAACACATTTAAGTCATAAAAGCACTCTGGAGTGGATCTTCTTTTGTTTCAGTGTGATTCCAGTGTCTTTGAACACAAAATGGCGTCTAAACATCAAATAAGTGCAAAACAATGCTTTTACAAGTTTAATGTGGGGAAAAGGCTGTAATAGCTGTTTCACGCAGGGAAGAGGCTTTTAAGCTGTTATTTGCAGGTAACACACGTTTTAACCACTATTGCAGTGTCAGTTGTCAAATAAGCTGCATTCTTCAATGTCACACTGAGATCAACACATTTAAGTCATAAAAGCACTATGGAGTGGATCTTCTTTTGTTTCAGTGTGATTCCAGTGTCTTTGAACACAAAATGGCGTCTAAACATCAAATAAGTGCAAAACAATGCTTTTACAAGTTTAATGTGGGGAAAAGGCTGTAATAGCTGTTTCACGCAGGGAAGAAGCTTTTAAGCTGTTATTTGCAGGTAACACACGTTTTAACCACTATTGCAGTGTCAGTTGTCAAATAAGCTGCATTCTTCAATGTCACACTGAGATCAACACATTTAAGTCATAAAAGCACTCTGGAGTGGATCTTCTTTTGTTTCAGTGTGATTCCAGTGTCTTTGAACACAAAATGGCGTCTAAACATCAAATAAGTGCAAAACAATGCTTTTACAAGTTTAATGTGGGGAAAAGGCTGTAACAGCTGTTTCACACAGGGAAGAGGCTTTTAAGCTGTTATTTGCAGGTAACACAGGTTTTAACCACTATTGCAGTGTCAGTTGTCAAATAAGCTGCATTCTTCAATGTCACACTGAGATCAACACATGTAAGTCATAAAAGCACTCTGGAGTGGATCTTCTTTTGTTTCAGTGTGATTCCAGTGTCTTTGAACACAAAATGGCGTCTAAACATCAAATAAGTGCAAAACAATGCTTTTACAAGTTTAATGTGGGGAAAAGGCTGTAATAGCTGTTTCACACAGGGAAGAGGCTTTTAAGCTGTTATTTGCAGGTAACACAGGTTTTAACCACTATTGCAGTGTCAGTTGTCAAATAAGCTGCATTCTTCAATGTCACACTGAGATCAACACATTTAAGTCATAAAAGCACTCTGGAGTGGATCTTCTTTTGTTTCAGTGTGATTCCAGTGTCTTTGAACACAAAATGGCGTCTAAACATCAAATAAGTGCAAAACAATGCTTTTACAAGTTTAATGTGGGGAAAAGGCTGTAATAGCTGTTTCACGCAGGGAAGAGGCTTTTAAGCTGTTATTTGCAGGTAACACACGTTTTAACCACTATTGCAGTGTCAGTTGTCAAATAAGCTGCATTCTTCAATGTCCCACTGAGATCAACACATTTAAGTCATAACAGCACTCTGGAGTGGATCTTCTTTCGTTTCAATGTGATTCTAGTGTCTTTGAACACAAAATGGCGTCTAAACATCAAATAAGTGCAAAACAATGCTTTTACAAGTTTAATGTGGGGAAAAGGCTGTAATAGCTGTTTCACGCAGGGAAGAGGCTTTTAAGCTGTTCTTTGCAGGTCACACACGTTTTAACCACTATTGCAGTGTCAGTTGTCAAATAAGCTGCATTCTTCAATGTCACACTGAGATCAACACATTTAAGTCATAAAAGCACTCTGGAGTGGATCTTCTTTTGTTTCAGTGTGATTCCAGTGTCTTTGAACACAAAATGGCGTCTAAACATCAAATAAGTGCAAAACAATGCTTTTACAAGTTTAATGTGCGGAAAAGGCTGTAATAGCTGTTTCACGCAGGGAAGAGGCTTTTAAGCTGTTATTTGCAGGTAACACACGTTTAACCACTATTGCAGTGTCAGTTGTCAAATAAGCTGCATTCTTCAATGTCACACTGAGATCAACACATTTAAGTCATAAAAGCACTCTGGAGTGGATCTTCTTTTGTTTCAGTGTGATTCCAGTGTCTTTGAACACAAAATGGCGTCTAAACATCAAATAAGTGCAAAACAATGCTTTTACAAGTTTAATGTGGGGAAAAGGCTGTAATAGCTGTTTCACGCAGGGAAGAGGCTTTTAAGCTGTTATTTGCAGGTAACACACGTTTTAACCACTATTGCAGTGTCAGTTGTCAAATAAGCTGCATTCTTCAATGTCACACTGAGATCAACACATTTAAGTCATAAAAGCACTATGGAGTGGATCTTCTTTTGTTTCAGTGTGATTCCAGTGTCTTTGAACACAAAATGGCGTCTAAACATCAAATAAGTGCAAAACAATGCTTTTACAAGTTTAATGTGGGGAAAAGGCTGTAATAGCTGTTTCACGCAGGGAAGAAGCTTTTAAGCTGTTATTTGCAGGTAACACACGTTTTAACCACTATTGCAGTGTCAGTTGTCAAATAAGCTGCATTCTTCAATGTCACACTGAGATCAACACATTTAAGTCATAAAAGCACTCTGGAGTGGATCTTCTTTTGTTTCAGTGTGATTCCAGTGTCTTTGAACACAAAATGGCGTCTAAACATCAAATAAGTGCAAAACAATGCTTTTACAAGTTTAATGTGGGGAAAAGGCTGTAACAGCTGTTTCACACAGGGAAGAGGCTTTTAAGCTGTTATTTGCAGGTAACACAGGTTTTAACCACTATTGCAGTGTCAGTTGTCAAATAAGCTGCATTCTTCAATGTCACACTGAGATCAACACATGTAAGTCATAAAAGCACTCTGGAGTGGATCTTCTTTTGTTTCAGTGTGATTCCAGTGTCTTTGAACACAAAATGGCGTCTAAACATCAAATAAGTGCAAAACAATGCTTTTACAAGTTTAATGTGGGGAAAAGGCTGTAATAGCTGTTTCACACAGGGAAGAGGCTTTTAAGCTGTTATTTGCAGGTAACACAGGTTTTAACCACTATTGCAGTGTCAGTTGTCAAATAAGCTGCATTCTTCAATGTCACACTGAGATCAACACATTTAAGTCATAAAAGCACTCTGGAGTGGATCTTCTTTTGTTTCAGTGTGATCCAGTGTCTTTGAACACAAAATGGCGTCTAAACATCAAATAAGTGCAAAACAATGCTTTTACAAGTTTAATGTGGGGAAAAGGCTGTAATAGCTGTTTCACGCAGGGAAGAGGCTTTTAAGCTGTTATTTGCAGGTAACACACGTTTTAACCACTATTGCAGTGTCAGTTGTCAAATAAGCTGCATTCTTCAATGTCACACTGAGATCAACACATGTAAGTCATAAAAGCACTCTGGAGTGGATCTTCTTTTGTTTCAGTGTGATTCCAGTGTCTTTGAACACAAAATGGCGTCTAAACATCAAATAAGTGCAAAACAATGCTTTTACAAGTTTAATGTGCGGAAAAGGCTGTAATAGCTGTTTCACGCAGGGAAGAGGCTTTTAAGCTGTTATTTGCAGGTAACACACGTTTTAACCACTATTGCAGTGTCAGTTGTCAAATAAGCTGCATTCTTCAATGTCACACTGAGATCAACACATTTAAGTCATAAAAGCACTCTGGAGTGGATCTTCTTTTGTTTCAGTGTGATTCCAGTGTCTTTGAACACAAAATGGCGTCTAAACATCAAATAAGTGCAAAACAATGCTTTTACAAGTTTAATGTGGGGAAAAGGCTGTAATAGCTGTTTCACGCAGGGAAGAGGCTTTTAAGCTGTTATTTGCAGGTAACACACGTTTTAACCACTATTGCAGTGTCAGTTGTCAAATAAGCTGCATTCTTCAATGTCACACTGAGATCAACACATTTAAGTCATAAAAGCACTATGGAGTGGATCTTCTTTTGTTTCAGTGTGATTCCAGTGTCTTTGAACACAAAATGGCGTCTAAACATCAAATAAGTGCAAAACAATGCTTTTACAAGTTTAATGTGGGGAAAAGGCTGTAATAGCTGTTTCACGCAGGGAAGAAGCTTTTAAGCTGTTATTTGCAGGTAACACACGTTTTAACCACTATTGCAGTGTCAGTTGTCAAATAAGCTGCATTCTTCAATGTCACACTGAGATCAACACATTTAAGTCATAAAAGCACTCTGGAGTGGATCTTCTTTTGTTTCAGTGTGATTCCAGTGTCTTTGAACACAAAATGGCGTCTAAACATCAAATAAGTGCAAAACAATGCTTTTACAAGTTTAATGTGGGGAAAAGGCTGTAACAGCTGTTTCACACAGGGAAGAGGCTTTTAAGCTGTTATTTGCAGGTAACACAGGTTTTAACCACTATTGCAGTGTCAGTTGTCAAATAAGCTGCATTCTTCAATGTCACACTGAGATCAACACATGTAAGTCATAAAAGCACTCTGGAGTGGATCTTCTTTTGTTTCAGTGTGATTCCAGTGTCTTTGAACACAAAATGGCGTCTAAACATCAAATAAGTGCAAAACAATGCTTTTACAAGTTTAATGTGGGGAAAAGGCTGTAATAGCTGTTTCACACAGGGAAGAGGCTTTTAAGCTGTTATTTGCAGGTAACACAGGTTTTAACCACTATTGCAGTGTCAGTTGTCAAATAAGCTGCATTCTTCAATGTCACACTGAGATCAACACATTTAAGTCATAAAAGCACTCTGGAGTGGATCTTCTTTTGTTTCAGTGTGATTCCAGTGTCTTTGAACACAAAATGGCGTCTAAACATCAAATAAGTGCAAAACAATGCTTTTACAAGTTTAATGTGGGGAAAAGGCTGTAATAGCTGTTTCACGCAGGGAAGAGGCTTTTAAGCTGTTATTTGCAGGTAACACACGTTTTAACCACTATTGCAGTGTCAGTTGTCAAATAAGCTGCATTCTTCAATGTCCCACTGAGATCAACACATTTAAGTCATAACAGCACTCTGGAGTGGATCTTCTTTCGTTTCAATGTGATTCTAGTGTCTTTGAACACAAAATGGCGTCTAAACATCAAATAAGTGCAAAACAATGCTTTTACAAGTTTAATGTGGGGAAAAGGCTGTAATAGCTGTTTCACGCAGGGAAGAGGCTTTTAAGCTGTTCTTTGCAGGTCACACACGTTTTAACCACTATTGCAGTGTCAGTTGTCAAATAAGCTGCATTCTTCAATGTCACACTGAGATCAACACATTTAAGTCATAAAAGCACTCTGGAGTGGATCTTCTTTTGTTTCAGTGTGATTCCAGTGTCTTTGAACACAAAATGGCGTCTAAACATCAAATAAGTGCAAAACAATGCTTTTACAAGTTTAATGTGCGGAAAAGGCTGTAATAGCTGTTTCACGCAGGGAAGAGGCTTTTAAGCTGTTATTTGCAGGTAACACACGTTTTAACCACTATTGCAGTGTCAGTTGTCAAATAAGCTGCATTCTTCAATGTCACACTGAGATCAACACATTTAAGTCATAAAAGCACTCTGGAGTGGATCTTCTTTTGTTTCAGTGTGATTCCAGTGTCTTTGAACACAAAATGGCGTCTAAACATCAAATAAGTGCAAAACAATGCTTTTACAAGTTTAATGTGGGGAAAAGGCTGTAATAGCTGTTTCACGCAGGGAAGAGGCTTTTAAGCTGTTATTTGCAGGTAACACACGTTTTAACCACTATTGCAGTGTCAGTTGTCAAATAAGCTGCATTCTTCAATGTCACACTGAGATCAACACATTTAAGTCATAAAAGCACTATGGAGTGGATCTTCTTTTGTTTCAGTGTGATTCCAGTGTCTTTGAACACAAAATGGCGTCTAAACATCAAATAAGTGCAAAACAATGCTTTTACAAGTTTAATGTGGGGAAAAGGCTGTAATAGCTGTTTCACGCAGGGAAGAAGCTTTTAAGCTGTTATTTGCAGGTAACACACGTTTTAACCACTATTGCAGTGTCAGTTGTCAAATAAGCTGCATTCTTCAATGTCACACTGAGATCAACACATTTAAGTCATAAAAGCACTCTGGAGTGGATCTTCTTTTGTTTCAGTGTGATTCCAGTGTCTTTGAACACAAAATGGCGTCTAAACATCAAATAAGTGCAAAACAATGCTTTTACAAGTTTAATGTGGGGAAAAGGCTGTAACAGCTGTTTCACACAGGGAAGAGGCTTTTAAGCTGTTATTTGCAGGTAACACAGGTTTTAACCACTATTGCAGTGTCAGTTGTCAAATAAGCTGCATTCTTCAATGTCACACTGAGATCAACACATGTAAGTCATAAAAGCACTCTGGAGTGGATCTTCTTTTGTTTCAGTGTGATTCCAGTGTCTTTGAACACAAAATGGCGTCTAAACATCAAATAAGTGCAAAACAATGCTTTTACAAGTTTAATGTGGGGAAAAGGCTGTAATAGCTGTTTCACACAGGGAAGAGGCTTTTAAGCTGTTATTTGCAGGTAACACAGGTTTTAACCACTATTGCAGTGTCAGTTGTCAAATAAGCTGCATTCTTCAATGTCACACTGAGATCAACACATTTAAGTCATAAAAGCACTCTGGAGTGGATCTTCTTTTGTTTCAGTGTGATTCCAGTGTCTTTGAACACAAAATGGCGTCTAAACATCAAATAAGTGCAAAACAATGCTTTTACAAGTTTAATGTGGGGAAAAGGCTGTAATAGCTGTTTCACGCAGGGAAGAGGCTTTTAAGCTGTTATTTGCAGGTAACACACGTTTTAACCACTATTGCAGTGTCAGTTGTCAAATAAGCTGCATTCTTCAATGTCCCACTGAGATCAACACATTTAAGTCATAACAGCACTCTGGAGTGGATCTTCTTTCGTTTCAATGTGATTCTAGTGTCTTTGAACACAAAATGGCGTCTAAACATCAAATAAGTGCAAAACAATGCTTTTACAAGTTTAATGTGGGGAAAAGGCTGTAATAGCTGTTTCACGCAGGGAAGAGGCTTTTAAGCTGTTCTTTGCAGGTCACACACGTTTTAACCACTATTGCAGTGTCAGTTGTCAAATAAGCTGCATTCTTCAATGTCACACTGAGATCAACACATTTAAGTCATAAAAGCACTCTGGAGTGGATCTTCTTTTGTTTCAGTGTGATTCCAGTGTCTTTGAACACAAAATGGCGTCTAAACATCAAATAAGTGCAAAACAATGCTTTTACAAGTTTAATGTGCGGAAAAGGCTGTAATAGCTGTTTCACGCAGGGAAGAGGCTTTTAAGCTGTTATTTGCAGGTAACACACGTTTTAACCACTATTGCAGTGTCAGTTGTCAAATAAGCTGCATTCTTCAATGTCACACTGAGATCAACACATTTAAGTCATAAAAGCACTCTGGAGTGGATCTTCTTTTGTTTCAGTGTGATTCCAGTGTCTTTGAACACAAAATGGCGTCTAAACATCAAATAAGTGCAAAACAATGCTTTTACAAGTTTAATGTGGGGAAAAGGCTGTAATAGCTGTTTCACGCAGGGAAGAGGCTTTTAAGCTGTTATTTGCAGGTAACACACGTTTTAACCACTATTGCAGTGTCAGTTGTCAAATAAGCTGCATTCTTCAATGTCACACTGAGATCAACACATTTAAGTCATAAAAGCACTATGGAGTGGATCTTCTTTTGTTTCAGTGTGATTCCAGTGTCTTTGAACACAAAATGGCGTCTAAACATCAAATAAGTGCAAAACAATGCTTTTACAAGTTTAATGTGGGGAAAAGGCTGTAATAGCTGTTTCACGCAGGGAAGAAGCTTTTAAGCTGTTATTTGCAGGTAACACACGTTTTAACCACTATTGCAGTGTCAGTTGTCAAATAAGCTGCATTCTTCAATGTCACACTGAGATCAACACATTTAAGTCATAAAAGCACTCTGGAGTGGATCTTCTTTTGTTTCAGTGTGATTCCAGTGTCTTTGAACACAAAATGGCGTCTAAACATCAAATAAGTGCAAAACAATGCTTTTACAAGTTTAATGTGGGGAAAAGGCTTTAACAGCTGTTTCACACAGGGAAGAGGCTTTTAAGCTGTTATTTGCAGGTAACACAGGTTTTAACCACTATTGCAGTGTCAGTTGTCAAATAAGCTGCATTCTTCAATGTCACACTGAGATCAACACATGTAAGTCATAAAAGCACTCTGGAGTGGATCTTCTTTTGTTTCAGTGTGATTCCAGTGTCTTTGAACACAAAATGGCGTCTAAACATCAAATAAGTGCAAAACAATGCTTTTACAAGTTTAATGTGGGGAAAAGGCTGTAATAGCTGTTTCACACAGGGAAGAGGCTTTTAAGCTGTTATTTGCAGGTAACACAGGTTTTAACCACTATTGCAGTGTCAGTTGTCAAATAAGCTGCATTCTTCAATGTCACACTGAGATCAACACATTTAAGTCATAAAAGCACTCTGGAGTGGATCTTCTTTTGTTTCAGTGTGATTCCAGTGTCTTTGAACACAAAATGGCGTCTAAACATCAAATAAGTGCAAAACAATGCTTTTACAAGTTTAATGTGGGGAAAAGGCTGTAATAGCTGTTTCACGCAGGGAAGAGGCTTTTAAGCTGTTATTTGCAGGTAACACACGTTTTAACCACTATTGCAGTGTCAGTTGTCAAATAAGCTGCATTCTTCAATGTCACACTGAGATCAACACATGTAAGTCATAAAAGCACTCTGGAGTGGATCTTCTTTTGTTTCAGTGTGATTCCAGTGTCTTTGAACACAAAATGGCGTCTAAACATCAAATAAGTGCAAAACAATGCTTTTACAAGTTTAATGTGGGGAAAAGGCTGTAATAGCTGTTTCACGCAGGGAAGAGGCTTTTAAGCTGTTATTTGCAGGTAACACACGTTTTAACCACTATTGCAGTGTCAGTTGTCAAATAAGCTGCATTCTTCAATGTCCCACTGAGATCAACACATTTAAGTCATAACAGCACTCTGGAGTGGATCTTCTTTCGTTTCAATGTGATTCCAGTGTCTTTGAACACAAAATGGCGTCTAAACATCAAATAAGTGCAAAACAATGCTTTTACAAGTTTAATGTGGGGAAAAGGCTGTAATAGCTGTTTCACGCAGGGAAGAGGCTTTTAAGCTGTTCTTTGCAGGTCACACAGGTTTTAACCACTATTGCAGTGTCAGTTGTCAAATAAGCTGCATTCTTCAATGTCACACTGAGATCAACACATTTAAGTCATAAAAGCACTCTGGAGTAGATCTTCTTTTGTTTCAGTGTGATTCCAGTGTCTTTGAACACAAAATGGCGTCTAAACATCAAATAAGTGCAAAACAATGCTTTTACAAGTTTAATGTGGGGAAAAGGCTGTAATAGCTGTTTCACACAGGGAAGAGGCTTTTAAGCTGTTATTTGCAGGTAACACAGGTTTTAACCACTATTGCAGTGTCAGTTGTCAAATAAGCTGCATTCTTCAATGTCACACTGAGATCAACACATTTAAGTCATAAAAGCACTCTGGAGTGGATCTTCTTTTGTTTCAGTTTGATTCCAGTGTCTTTGAACACAAAATGGCGTCTAAACATCAAATAAGTGCAAAACAATGCTTTTACAAGTTTAATGTGGGGAAAAGGCTGTAATAGCTGTTTCACGCAGGGAAGAGGCTTTTAAGCTGTTATTTGCAGGTAACACACGTTTTAACCACTATTGCAGTGTCAGTTGTCAAATAAGCTGCATTCTTCAATGTCCCACTGAGATCAACACATTTAAGTCATAACAGCACTCTGGAGTGGATCTTCATTCGTTTCAATGTGATTCTAGTGTCTTTGAACACAAAATGGCGTCTAAACATCAAATAAGTGCAAAACAATGCTTTTACAAGTTTAATGTGGGGAAAAGGCTGTAATAGCTGTTTCACGCAGGGAAGAGGCTTTTAAGCTGTTCTTTGCAGGTCACACACGTTTTAACCACTATTGCAGTGTCAGTTGTCAAATAAGCTGCATTCTTCAATGTCACACTGAGATCAACACATTTAAGTCATAAAAGCACTCTGGAGTGGATCTTCTTTTGTTTCAGTGTGATTCCAGTGTCTTTGAACACAAAATGGCGTCTAAACATCAAATAAGTGCAAAACAATGCTTTTACAAGTTTAATGTGGGGAAAAGGCTGTAATAGCTGTTTCACGCAGGGAAGAGGCTTTTAAGCTGTTATTTGCAGGTAACACACGTTTTAACCACTATTGCAGTGTCAGTTGTCAAATAAGCTGCATTCTTCAATGTCACACTGAGATCAACACATTTAAGTCATAAAAGCACTCTGGAGTGGATCTTCTTTTGTTTCAGTGTGATTCCAGTGTCTTTGAACACAAAATGGCGTCTAAACATCAAATAAGTGCAAAACAATGCTTTTACAAGTTTAATGTGGGGAAAAGGCTGTAATAGCTGTTTCACACAGGGAAGAGGCTTTTAAGCTGTTATTTGCAGGTAACACACGTTTTAACCACTATTGCAGTGTCAGTTGTCAAATAAGCTGCATTCTTCAATGTCCCACCGAGATCAACACATTTAAGTCATAACAGCACTCTGGAGTGGATCTTCTTTCGTTTCAATGTGATTCCAGTGTCTTTGAACACAAAATGGCGTCTAAACATCAAATAAGTGCAAAACAATGCTTTTACAAGTTTAATGTGGGGAAAAGGCTGTAATAGCTGTTTCACGCAGGGAAGAGGCTTTTAAGCTGTTCTTTGCAGGTCACACACGTTTTAACCACTATTGCAGTGTCAGTTGTCAAATAAGCTGCATTCTTCAATGTCACACTGAGATCAACACATTTAAGTCATAAAAGCACTCTGGAGTGGATCTTCTTTTGTTTCAGTTTGATTCCAGTGTCTTTGAACACAAAATGGCGTCTAAACATCAAATAAGTGCAAAACAATGCTTTTACAAGTTTAATGTGGGGAAAAGGCTGTAATAGCTGTTTCACGCAGGGAAGAGGCTTTTAAGCTGTTATTTGCAGGTAACACACGTTTTAACCACTATTGCAGTGTCAGTTGTCAAATAAGCTGCATTCTTCAATGTCCCACTGAGATCAACACATTTAAGTCATAACAGCACTCTGGAGTGGATCTTCATTCGTTTCAATGTGATTCTAGTGTCTTTGAACACAAAATGGCGTCTAAACATCAAATAAGTGCAAAACAATGCTTTTACAAGTTTAATGTGGGGAAAAGGCTGTAATAGCTGTTTCACGCAGGGAAGAGGCTTTTAAGCTGTTCTTTGCAGGTCACACACGTTTTAACCACTATTGCAGTGTCAGTTGTCAAATAAGCTGCATTCTTCAATGTCACACTGAGATCAACACATTTAAGTCATAAAAGCACTCTGGAGTGGATCTTCTTTTGTTTCAGTGTGATTCCAGTGTCTTTGAACACAAAATGGCGTCTAAACATCAAATAAGTGCAAAACAATGCTTTTACAAGTTTAATGTGGGGAAAAGGCTGTAATAGCTGTTTCACGCAGGGAAGAGGCTTTTAAGCTGTTATTTGCAGGTAACACACGTTTTAACCACTATTGCAGTGTCAGTTGTCAAATAAGCTGCATTCTTCAATGTCACACTGAGATCAACACATGTAAGTCATAAAAGCACTCTGGAGTGGATCTTCTTTTGTTTCAGTGTGATTCCAGTGTCTTTGAACACAAAATGGCGTCTAAACATCAAAATTAAGTGCAAAACAATGCTTTTACAAGTTTAATGTGGGGAAAAGGCTGTAATAGCTGTTTCACGCAGGGAAGAGGCTTTTAAGCTGTTATTTGCAGGTAACACACGTTTTAACCACTATTGCAGTGTCAGTTGTCAAATAAGCTGCATTCTTCAATGTCCCACTGAGATCAACACATTTAAGTCATAACAGCACTCTGGAGTGGATCTTCTTTCGTTTCAATGTGATTCCAGTGTCTTTGAACACAAAATGGCGTCTAAACATCAAATAAGTGCAAACAATGCTTTTACAAGTTTAATGTGGGGAAAAGGCTGTAATAGCTGTTTCACGCAGGGAAGAGGCTTTTAAGCTGTTCTTTGCAGGTCACACAGGTTTTAACCACTATTGCAGTGTCAGTTGTCAAATAAGCTGCATTCTTCAATGTCACACTGAGATCAACACATTTAAGTCATAAAAGCACTCTGGAGTAGATCTTCTTTTGTTTCAGTGTGATTCCAGTGTCTTTGAACACAAAATGGCGTCTAAACATCAAATAAGTGCAAAACAATGCTTTTACAAGTTTAATGTGGGGAAAAGGCTGTAATAGCTGTTTCACACAGGGAAGAGGCTTTTAAGCTGTTATTTGCAGGTAACACAGGTTTTAACCACTATTGCAGTGTCAGTTGTCAAATAAGCTGCATTCTTCAATGTCACACTGAGATCAACACATTTAAGTCATAAAAGCACTCTGGAGTGGATCTTCTTTTGTTTCAGTTTGATTCCAGTGTCTTTGAACACAAAATGGCGTCTAAACATCAAATAAGTGCAAAACAATGCTTTTACAAGTTTAATGTGGGGAAAAGGCTGTAATAGCTGTTTCACGCAGGGAAGAGGCTTTTAAGCTGTTATTTGCAGGTAACACACGTTTTAACCACTATTGCAGTGTCAGTTGTCAAATAAGCTGCATTCTTCAATGTCCCACTGAGATCAACACATTTAAGTCATAACAGCACTCTGGAGTGGATTCTTCATTCGTTTCAATGTGATTCTAGTGTCTTTGAACACAAAATGGCGTCTAAACATCAAATAAGTGCAAAACAATGCTTTTACAAGTTTAATGTGGGGAAAAGGCTGTAATAGCTGTTTCACGCAGGGAAGAGGCTTTTAAGCTGTTCTTTGCAGGTCACACACGTTTTAACCACTATTGCAGTGTCAGTTGTCAAATAAGCTGCATTCTTCAATGTCACACTGAGATCAACACATTTAAGTCATAAAAGCACTCTGGAGTGGATCTTCTTTTGTTTCAGTGTGATTCCAGTGTCTTTGAACACAAAATGGCGTCTAAACATCAAATAAGTGCAAAACAATGCTTTTACAAGTTTAATGTGGGGAAAAGGCTGTAATAGCTGTTTCACGCAGGGAAGAGGCTTTTAAGCTGTTCTTTGCAGGTCACACACGTTTTAACCACTATTGCAGTGTCAGTTGTCAAATAAGCTGCATTCTTCAATGTCACACTGAGATCAACACATTTAAGTCATAAAAGCACTCTGGAGTGGATCTTCTTTTGTTTCAGTTTGATTCCAGTGTCTTTGAACACAAAATGGCGTCTAAACATCAAATAAGTGCAAAACAATGCTTTTACAAGTTTAATGTGGGGAAAAGGCTGTAATAGCTGTTTCACGCAGGGAAGAGGCTTTTAAGCTGTTATTTGCAGGTAACACACGTTTTAACCACTATTGCAGTGTCAGTTGTCAAATAAGCTGCATTCTTCAATGTCCCACTGAGATCAACACATTTAAGTCATAAAAGCACTCTGAGTGGATCTTCTTTTGTTTCAGTGTGATTCCAGTGTCTTTGAACACAAAATGGCGTCTAAACATCAAATAAGTGCAAAACAATGCTTTTACAAGTTTAATGTGGGGAAAAGGCTGTAATAGCTGTTTCACGCAGGGAAGAGGCTTTTAAGCTGTTATTTGCAGGTAACACACGTTTTAACCACTATTGCAGTGTCAGTTGTCAAATAAGCTGCATTCTTCAATGTCACACTGAGATCAACACATTTAAGTCATAAAAGCACTCTGGAGTGGATCTTCTTTTGTTTCAGTGTGATTCCAGTGTCTTTGAACACAAAATGGCGTCTAAACATCAAATAAGTGCAAAACAATGCTTTTACAAGTTTAATGTGGGGAAAAGGCTGTAATAGCTGTTTCACACAGGGAAGAGGCTTTTAAGCTGTTATTTGCAGGTAACACACGTTTTAACCACTATTGCAGTGTCAGTTGTCAAATAAGCTGCATTCTTCAATGTCCCACCGAGATCAACACATTTAAGTCATAACAGCACTCTGGAGTGGATCTTCTTTCGTTTCAATGTGATTCCAGTGTCTTTGAACACAAAATGGCGTCTAAACATCAAATAAGTGCAAAACAATGCTTTTACAAGTTTAATGTGGGGAAAAGGCTGTAATAGCTGTTTCACGCAGGGAAGAGGCTTTTAAGCTGTTCTTTGCAGGTCACACACGTTTTAACCACTATTGCAGTGTCAGTTGTCAAATAAGCTGCATTCTTCAATGTCACACTGAGATCAACACATTTAAGTCATAAAAGCACTCTGGAGTGGATCTTCTTTTGTTTCAGTGTGATTCCAGTGTCTTTGAACACAAAATGGCGTCTAAACATCAAATAAGTGCAAAACAATGCTTTTACAAGTTTAATGTGGGGAAAAGGCTGTAATAGCTGTTTCACGCAGGGAAGAGGCTTTTAAGCTGTTATTTGCAGGTAACACACGTTTTAACCACTATTGCAGTGTCAGTTGTCAAATAAGCTGCATTCTTCAATGTCCCACTGAGATCAACACATTTAAGTCATAACAGCACTCTGGAGTGGATCTTCTTTCGTTTCAATGTGATTCTAGTGTCTTTGAACACAAAATGGCGTCTAAACATCAAATAAGTGCAAAACAATGCTTTTACAAGTTTAATGTGGGGAAAAGGCTGTAATAGCTGTTTCACGCAGGGAAGAGGCTTTTAAGCTGTTCTTTGCAGGTCACACACGTTTTAACCACTATTGCAGTGTCAGTTGTCAAATAAGCTGCATTCTTCAATGTCACACTGAGATCAACACATTTAAGTCATAAAAGCACTCTGGAGTGGATCTTCTTTTGTTTCAGTGTGATTCCAGTGTCTTTGAACACAAAATGGCGTCTAAACATCAAATAAGTGCAAAACAATGCTTTTACAAGTTTAATGTGGGGAAAAGGCTGTAATAGCTGTTTCACGCAGGGAAGAGGCTTTTAAGCTGTTATTTGCAGGTAACACACGTTTTAACCACTATTGCAGTGTCAGTTGTCAAATAAGCTGCATTCTTCAATGTCACACTGAGATCAACACATTTAAGTCATAAAAGCACTCTGGAGTGGATCTTCTTTTGTTTCAGTGTGATTCCAGTGTCTTTGAACACAAAATGGCGTCTAAACATCAAATAAGTGCAAAACAATGCTTTTACAAGTTTAATGTGGGGAAAAGGCTGTAATAGCTGTTTCACGCAGGGAAGAGGCTTTTAAGCTGTTATTTGCAGGTAACACACGTTTTAACCACTATTGCAGTGTCAGTTGTCAAATAAGCTGCATTCTTCAATGTCCCACCGAGATCAACACATTTAAGTCATAACAGCACTCTGGAGTGGATCTTCTTTCGTGTCAATGTGATTCCAGTGTCTTTGAACACAAAATGGCGTCTAAACATCAAATAAGTGCAAAACAATGCTTTTACAAGTTTAATGTGGGGAAAAGGCTGTAATAGCTGTTTCACGCAGGGAAGAGGCTTTTAAGCTGTTCTTTGCAGGTCACACAGGTTTTAACCACTATTGCAGTGTCAGTTGTCAAATAAGCTGCATTCTTCAATGTCCCACTGAGATCAACACATTTAAGTCATAACAGCACTCTGGAGTGGATCTTCTTTCGTTTCAATGTGATTCTAGTGTCTTTGAACACAAAATGGCGTCTAAACATCAAATAAGTGCAAAACAATGCTTTTACAAGTTTAATGTGGGGAAAAGGCTGTAATAGCTGTTTCACGCAGGGAAGAGGCTTTTAAGCTGTTCTTTGCAGGTCACACACGTTTTAACCACTATTGCAGTGTCAGTTGTCAAATAAGCTGCATTCTTCAATGTCACACTGAGATCAACACATTTAAGTCATAAAAGCACTCTGGAGTGGATCTTCTTTTGTTTCAGTGTGATTCCAGTGTCTTTGAACACAAAATGGCGTCTAAACATCAAATAAGTGCAAAACAATGCTTTTACAAGTTTAATGTGCGGAAAAGGCTGTAATAGCTGTTTCACGCAGGGAAGAGGCTTTTAAGCTGTTATTTGCAGGTAACACACGTTTTAACCACTATTGCAGTGTCAGTTGTCAAATAAGCTGCATTCTTCAATGTCACACTGAGATCAACACATTTAAGTCATAAAAGCACTCTGGAGTGGATCTTCTTTTGTTTCAGTGTGATTCCAGTGTCTTTGAACACAAAATGGCGTCTAAACATCAAATAAGTGCAAAACAATGCTTTTACAAGTTTAATGTGGGGAAAAGGCTGTAATAGCTGTTTCACGCAGGGAAGAGGCTTTTAAGCTGTTATTTGCAGGTAACACACGTTTTAACCACTATTGCAGTGTCAGTTGTCAAATAAGCTGCATTCTTCAATGTCACACTGAGATCAAAACATTTAAGTCATAAAAGCACTATGGAGTGGATCTTCTTTTGTTTCAGTGTGATTCCAGTGTCTTTGAACACAAAATGGCGTCTAAACATCAAATAAGTGCAAAACAATGCTTTTACAAGTTTAATGTGGGGAAAAGGCTGTAATAGCTGTTTCACGCAGGGAAGAGGCTTTTAAGCTGTTATTTGCAGGTAACACATGTTTTAACCACTATTGCAGTGTCAGTTGTCAAATAAGCTGCATTCTTCAATGTCACACTGAGATCAACACATTTAAGTCATAAAAGCACTCTGGAGTGGATCTTCTTTTGTTTCAGTGTGATTCCAGTGTCTTTGAACACAAAATGGCGTCTAAACATCAAATAAGTGCAAAACAATGCTTTTACAAGTTTAATGTGGGGAAAAGGCTGTAATAGCTGTTTCACACAGGGAAGAGGCTTTTAAGCTGTTATTTGCAGGTAACACAGGTTTTAACCACTATTGCAGTGTCAGTTGTCAAATAAGCTGCATTCTTCAATGTCACACTGAGATCAACACATGTAAGTCATAAAAGCACTCTGGAGTGGATCTTCTTTTGTTTCAGTGTGATTCCAGTGTCTTTGAACACAAAATGGCGTCTAAACATCAAATAAGTGCAAAACAATGCTTTTACAAGTTTAATGTGGGGAAAAGGCTGTAATAGCTGTTTCACACAGGGAAGAGGCTTTTAAGCTGTTATTTGCAGGTAACACAGGTTTTAACCACTATTGCAGTGTCAGTTGTCAAATAAGCTGCATTCTTCAATGTCACACTGAGATCAACACATTTAAGTCATAAAAGCACTCTGGAGTGGATCTTCTTTTGTTTCAGTGTGATTCCAGTGTCTTTGAACACAAAATGGCGTCTAAACATCAAATAAGTGCAAAACAATGCTTTTACAAGTTTAATGTGGGGAAAAGGCTGTAATAGCTGTTTCACGCAGGGAAGAGGCTTTTAAGCTGTTATTTGCAGGTAACACACGTTTTAACCACTATTGCAGTGTCAGTTGTCAAATAAGCTGCATTCTTCAATGTCACACTGAGATCAACACATGTAAGTCATAAAAGCACTCTGGAGTGGATCTTCTTTTGTTTCAGTGTGATTCCAGTGTCTTTGAACACAAAATGGCGTCTAAACATCAAATAAGTGCAAAACAATGCTTTTACAAGTTTAATGTGGGGAAAAGGCTGTAATAGCTGTTTCACGCAGGGAAGAGGCTTTTAAGCTGTTATTTGCAGGTAACACACGTTTTAACCACTATTGCAGTGTCAGTTGTCAAATAAGCTGCATTCTTCAATGTCCCACTGAGATCAACACATTTAAGTCATAACAGCACTCTGGAGTGGATCTTCTTTCGTTTCAATGTGATTCCAGTGTCTTTGAACACAAAATGGCGTCTAAACATCAAATAAGTGCAAAACAATGCTTTTACAAGTTTAATGTGGGGAAAAGGCTGTAATAGCTGTTTCACGCAGGGAAGAGGCTTTTAAGCTGTTCTTTGCAGGTCACACAGGTTTTAACCACTATTGCAGTGTCAGTTGTCAAATAAGCTGCATTCTTCAATGTCACACTGAGATCAACACATTTAAGTCATAAAAGCACTCTGGAGTAGATCTTCTTTTGTTTCAGTGTGATTCCAGTGTCTTTGAACACAAAATGGCGTCTAAACATCAAATAAGTGCAAAACAATGCTTTTACAAGTTTAATGTGGGGAAAAGGCTGTAATAGCTGTTTCACACAGGGAAGAGGCTTTTAAGCTGTTATTTGCAGGTAACACAGGTTTTAACCACTATTGCAGTGTCAGTTGTCAAATAAGCTGCATTCTTCAATGTCACACTGAGATCAACACATTTAAGTCATAAAAGCACTCTGGAGTGGATCTTCTTTTGTTTCAGTTTGATTCCAGTGTCTTTGAACACAAAATGGCGTCTAAACATCAAATAAGTGCAAAACAATGCTTTTACAAGTTTAATGTGGGGAAAAGGCTGTAATAGCTGTTTCACGCAGGGAAGAGGCTTTTAAGCTGTTATTTGCAGGTAACACACGTTTTAACCACTATTGCAGTGTCAGTTGTCAAATAAGCTGCATTCTTCAATGTCCCACTGAGATCAACACATTTAAGTCATAACAGCACTCTGGAGTGGATCTTCATTCGTTTCAATGTGATTCTAGTGTCTTTGAACACAAAATGGCGTCTAAACATCAAATAAGTGCAAAACAATGCTTTTACAAGTTTAATGTGGGGAAAAGGCTGTAATAGCTGTTTCACGCAGGGAAGAGGCTTTTAAGCTGTTCTTTGCAGGTCACACACGTTTTAACCACTATTGCAGTGTCAGTTGTCAAATAAGCTGCATTCTTCAATGTCACACTGAGATCAACACATTTAAGTCATAAAAGCACTCTGGAGTGGATCTTCTTTTGTTTCAGTGTGATTCCAGTGTCTTTGAACACAAAATGGCGTCTAAACATCAAATAAGTGCAAAACAATGCTTTTACAAGTTTAATGTGGGGAAAAGGCTGTAATAGCTGTTTCACGCAGGGAAGAGGCTTTTAAGCTGTTATTTGCAGGTAACACACGTTTTAACCACTATTGCAGTGTCAGTTGTCAAATAAGCTGCATTCTTCAATGTCACACTGAGATCAACACATTTAAGTCATAAAAGCACTCTGGAGTGGATCTTCTTTTGTTTCAGTGTGATTCCAGTGTCTTTGAACACAAAATGGCGTCTAAACATCAAATAAGTGCAAAACAATGCTTTTACAAGTTTAATGTGGGGAAAAGGCTGTAATAGCTGTTTCACACAGGGAAGAGGCTTTTAAGCTGTTATTTGCAGGTAACACACGTTTTAACCACTATTGCAGTGTCAGTTGTCAAATAAGCTGCATTCTTCAATGTCCCACCGAGATCAACACATTTAAGTCATAACAGCACTCTGGAGTGGATCTTCTTTCGTTTCAATGTGATTCCAGTGTCTTTGAACACAAAATGGCGTCTAAACATCAAATAAGTGCAAAACAATGCTTTTACAAGTTTAATGTGGGGAAAAGGCTGTAATAGCTGTTTCACGCAGGGAAGAGGCTTTTAAGCTGTTCTTTGCAGGTCACACACGTTTTAACCACTATTGCAGTGTCAGTTGTCAAATAAGCTGCATTCTTCAATGTCACACTGAGATCAACACATTTAAGTCATAAAAGCACTCTGGAGTGGATCTTCTTTTGTTTCAGTGTGATTCCAGTGTCTTTGAACACAAAATGGCGTCTAAACATCAAATAAGTGCAAAACAATGCTTTTACAAGTTTAATGTGGGGAAAAGGCTGTAATAGCTGTTTCACGCAAGGAAGAGGCTTTTAAGCTGTTATTTGCAGGTAACACACGTTTTAACCACTATTGCAGTGTCAGTTGTCAAATAAGCTGCATTCTTCAATGTCACACTGAGATCAACACATTTAAGTCATAAAAGCACTCTGGAGTGGATCTTCTTTTGTTTCAGTTTGATTCCAGTGTCTTTGAACACAAAATGGCGTCTAAACATCAAATAAGTGCAAAACAATGCTTTTACAAGTTTAATGTGGGGAAAAGGCTGTAATAGCTGTTTCACGCAGGGAAGAGGCTTTTAAGCTGTTATTTGCAGGTAACACACGTTTTAACCACTATTGCAGTGTCAGTTGTCAAATAAGCTGCATTCTTCAATGTCCCACTGAGATCAACACATTTAAGTCATAACAGCACTCTGGAGTGGATCTTCTTTCGTTTCAATGTGATTCTAGTGTCTTTGAACACAAAATGGCGTCTAAACATCAAATAAGTGCAAAACAATGCTTTTACAAGTTTAATGTGGGGAAAAGGCTGTAATAGCTGTTTCACGCAGGGAAGAGGCTTTTAAGCTGTTCTTTGCAGGTCACACACGTTTTAACCACTATTGCAGTGTCAGTTGTCAAATAAGCTGCATTCTTCAATGTCACACTGAGATCAACACATTTAAGTCATAAAAGCACTCTGGAGTGGATCTTCTTTTGTTTCAGTGTGATTCCAGTGTCTTTGAACACAAAATGGCGTCTAAACATCAAATAAGTGCAAAACAATGCTTTTACAAGTTTAATGTGGGGAAAAGGCTGTAATAGCTGTTTCACGCAGGGAAGAGGCTTTTAAGCTGTTATTTGCAGGTAACACACGTTTTAACCACTATTGCAGTGTCAGTTGTCAAATAAGCTGCATTCTTCAATGTCACACTGAGATCAACACATTTAAGTCATAAAAGCACTCTGGAGTGGATCTTCTTTTGTTTCAGTGTGATTCCAGTGTCTTTGAACACAAAATGGCGTCTAAACATCAAATAAGTGCAAAACAATGCTTTTACAAGTTTAATGTGGGGAAAAGGCTGTAATAGCTGTTTCACGCAGGGAAGAGGCTTTTAAGCTGTTATTTGCAGGTAACACACGTTTTAACCACTATTGCAGTGTCAGTTGTCAAATAAGCTGCATTCTTCAATGTCACACTGAGATCAACACATTTAAGTCATAAAAGCACTCTGGAGTGGATCTTCTTTTGTTTCAGTGTGATTCCAGTGTCTTTGAACACAAAATGGCGTCTAAATATCAAATAAGTGCAAAACAATGCTTTTACAAGTTTAATGTGGGGAAAAGGCTGTAATAGCTGTTTCACGCAGGGAAGAGGCTTTTAAGCTGTTATTTGCAGGTAACACACGTTTTAACCACTATTGCAGTGTCAGTTGTCAAATAAGCTGCATTCTTCAATGTCACACTGAGATCAACACATTTAAGTCATAAAAGCACTCTGGAGTGGATCTTCTTTTGTTTCAGTTTGATTCCAGTGTCTTTGAACACAAAATGGCGTCTAAACATCAAATAAGTGCAAAACAATGCTTTTACAAGTTTAATGTGGGGAAAAGGCTGTAATAGCTGTTTCACGCAGGGAAGAGGCTTTTAAGCTGTTATTTGCAGGTAACACACGTTTTAACCACTATTGCAGTGTCAGTTGTCAAATAAGCTGCATTCTTCAATGTCCCACTGAGATCAACACATTTAAGTCATAACAGCACTCTGGAGTGGATCTTCTTTCGTTTCAATGTGATTCTAGTGTCTTTGAACACAAAATGGCGTCTAAACATCAAATAAGTGCAAAACAATGCTTTTACAAGTTTAATGTGGGGAAAAGGCTGTAATAGCTGTTTCACGCAGGGAAGAGGCTTTTAAGCTGTTCTTTGCAGGTCACACACATTTTAACCACTATTGCAGTGTCAGTTGTCAAATAAGCTGCATTCTTCAATGTCACACTGAGATCAACACATTTAAGTCATAAAAGCACTCTGGAGTGGATCTTCTTTTGTTTCAGTGTGATTCCAGTGTCTTTGAACACAAAATGGCGTCTAAACATCAAATAAGTGCAAAACAATGCTTTTACAAGTTTAATGTGGGGAAAAGGCTGTAATAGCTGTTTCACGCAGGGAAGAGGCTTTTAAGCTGTTATTTGCAGGTAACACACGTTTTAACCACTATTGCAGTGTCAGTTGTCAAATAAGCTGCATTCTTCAATGTCACACTGAGATCAACACATTTAAGTCATAAAAGCACTCTGGAGTGGATCTTCTTTTGTTTCAGTGTGATTCCAGTGTCTTTGAACACAAAATGGCGTCTAAACATCAAATAAGTGCAAAACAATGCTTTTACAAGTTTAATGTGGGGAAAAGGCTGTAATAGCTGTTTCACGCAGGGAAGAGGCTTTTAAGCTGTTATTTGCAGGTAACACACGTTTTAACCACTATTGCAGTGTCAGTTGTCAAATAAGCTGCATTCTTCAATGTCCCACCGAGATCAACACATTTAAGTCATAACAGCACTCTGGAGTGGATCTTCTTTCGTGTCAATGTGATTCCAGTGTCTTTGAACACAAAATGGCGTCTAAACATCAAATAAGTGCAAAACAATGCTTTTACAAGTTTAATGTGGGGAAAAGGCTGTAATAGCTGTTTCACGCAGGGAAGAGGCTTTTAAGCTGTTCTTTGCAGGTCACACAGGTTTTAACCACTATTGCAGTGTCAGTTGTCAAATAAGCTGCATTCTTCAATGTCACACTGAGATCAACACATTTAAGTCATAAAAGCACTCTGGAGTAGATCTTCTTTTGTTTCAGTGTGATTCCAGTGTCTTTGAACACAAAATGGCGTCTAAACATCAAATAAGTGCAAAACAATGCTTTTACAAGTTTAATGTGGGGAAAAGGCTGTAATAGCTGTTTCACACAGGGAAGAGGCTTTTAAGCTGTTATTTGCAGGTAACACAGGTTTTAACCACTATTGCAGTGTCAGTTGTCAAATAAGCTGCATTCTTCAATGTCACACTGAGATCAACACATTTAAGTCATAAAAGCACTCTGGAGTGGATCTTCTTTTGTTTCAGTTTGATTCCAGTGTCTTTGAACACAAAATGGCGTCTAAACATCAAATAAGTGCAAAACAATGCTTTAACAAGTTTAATGTGGGGAAAAGGCTGTAATAGCTGTTTCACGCAGGGAAGAGGCTTTTAAGCTGTTATTTGCAGGTAACACACGTTTTAACCACTATTGCAGTGTCAGTTGTCAAATAAGCTGCATTCTTCAATGTCCCACTGAGATCAACACATTTAAGTCATAACAGCACTCTGGAGTGGATCTTCTTTCGTTTCAATGTGATTCTAGTGTCTTTGAACACAAAATGGCGTCTAAACATCAAATAAGTGCAAAACAATGCTTTTACAAGTTTAATGTGGGGAAAAGGCTGTAATAGCTGTTTCACGCAGGGAAGAGGCTTTTAAGCTGTTCTTTGCAGGTCACACACGTTTTAACCACTATTGCAGTGTCAGTTGTCAAATAAGCTGCATTCTTCAATGTCACACTGAGATCAACACATTTAAGTCATAAAAGCACTCTGGAGTGGATCTTCTTTTGTTTCAGTGTGATTCCAGTGTCTTTGAACACAAAATGGCGTCTAAACATCAAATAAGTGCAAAACAATGCTTTTACAAGTTTAATGTGGGGAAAAGGCTGTAATAGCTGTTTCACGCAGGGAAGAGGCTTTTAAGCTGTTATTTGCAGGTAACACACGTTTTAACCACTATTGCAGTGTCAGTTGTCAAATAAGCTGCATTCTTCAATGTCACACTGAGATCAACACATTTAAGTCATAAAAGCACTCTGGAGTGGATCTTCTTTTGTTTCAGTGTGATTCCAGTGTCTTTGAACACAAAATGGCGTCTAAACATCAAATAAGTGCAAAACAATGCTTTTACAAGTTTAATGTGGGGAAAAGGCTGTAATAGCTGTTTCACACAGGGAAGAGGCTTTTAAGCTGTTATTTGCAGGTAACACACGTTTTAACCACTATTGCAGTGTCAGTTGTCAAATAAGCTGCATTCTTCAATGTCCCACCGAGATCAACACATTTAAGTCATAACAGCACTCTGGAGTGGATCTTCTTTCGTTTCAATGTGATTCCAGTGTCTTTGAACACAAAATGGCGTCTAAACATCAAATAAGTGCAAAACAATGCTTTTACAAGTTTAATGTGGGGAAAAGGCTGTAATAGCTGTTTCACGCAGGGAAGAGGCTTTTAAGCTGTTATTTGCAGGTAACACACGTTTTAACCACTATTGCAGTGTCAGTTGTCAAATAAGCTGCATTCTTCAATGTCCCACTGAGATCAACACATTTAAGTCATAACAGCACTCTGGAGTGGATCTTCTTTCGTTTCAATGTGATTCCAGTGTCTTTGAACACAAAATGGCGTCTAAACATCAAATAATTGCAAAACAATGCTTTTACAAGTTTAATGTGGGGAAAAGGCTGTAATAGCTGTTTCACGCAGGGAAGAGGCTTTTAAGCTGTTCTTTGCAGGTCACACACGTTTTAACCACTATTGCAGTGTCAGTTGTCAAATAAGCTGCATTCTTCAATGTCACACTGAGATCAACACATTTAAGTCATAAAAGCACTCTGGAGTGGATCTTCTTTTGTTTCAGTGTGATTCCAGTGTCTTTGAACACAAAATGGCGTCTAAACATCAAATAAGTGCAAAACAATGCTTTTACAAGTTTAATGTGGGGAAAAGGCTGTAATAGCTGTTTCACGCAGGGAAGAGGCTTTTAAGCTGTTATTTGCAGGTAACACACGTTTTAACCACTATTGCAGTGTCAGTTGTCAAATAAGCTGCATTCTTCAATGTCACACTGAGATCAACACATTTAAGTCATAAAAGCACTCTGGAGTGGATCTTCTTTTGTTTCAGTGTGATTCCAGTGTCTTTGAACACAAAATGGCGTCTAAACATCAAATAAGTGCAAAACAATGCTTTTACAAGTTTAATGTGGGGAAAAGGCTGTAATAGCTGTTTCACGCAGGGAAGAGGCTTTTAAGCTGTTATTTGCAGGTAACACACGTTTTAACCACTATTGCAGTGTCAGTTGTCAAATAAGCTGCATTCTTCAATGTCCCACTGAGATCAACACATTTAAGTCATAACAGCACTCTGGAGTGGATCTTCTTTCGTTTCAATGTGATTCTAGTGTCTTTGAACACAAAATGGCGTCTAAACATCAAATAAGTGCAAAACAATGCTTTTACAAGTTTAATGTGGGGAAAAGGCTGTAATAGCTGTTTCACGCAGGGAAGAGGCTTTTAAGCTGTTCTTTGCAGGTCACACACGTTTTAACCACTATTGCAGTGTCAGTTGTCAAATAAGCTGCATTCTTCAATGTCACACTGAGATCAACACATTTAAGTCATAAAAGCACTCTGGAGTGGATCTTCTTTTGTTTCAGTGTGATTCCAGTGTCTTTGAACACAAAATGGCGTCTAAACATCAAATAAGTGCAAAACAATGCTTTTACAAGTTTAATGTGGGGAAAAGGCTGTAATAGCTGTTTCACGCAGGGAAGAGGCTTTTAAGCTGTTATTTGCAGGTAACACACGTTTTAACCACTATTGCAGTGTCAGTTGTCAAATAAGCTGCATTCTTCAATGTCACACTGAGATCAACACATTTAAGTCATAAAAGCACTCTGGAGTGGATCTTCTTTTGTTTCAGTGTGATTCCAGTGTCTTTGAACACAAAATGGCGTCTAAACATCAAATAAGTGCAAAACAATGCTTTTACAAGTTTAATGTGGGGAAAAGGCTGTAATAGCTGTTTCACACAGGGAAGAGGCTTTTAAGCTGTTATTTGCAGGTAACACACGTTTTAACCACTATTGCAGTGTCAGTTGTCAAATAAGCTGCATTCTTCAATGTCCCACCGAGATCAACACATTTAAGTCATAACAGCACTCTGGAGTGGATCTTCTTTCGTTTCAATGTGATTCCAGTGTCTTTGAACACAAAATGGCATCTAAACATCAAATAAGTGCAAAACAATGCTTTTACAAGTTTAATGTGGGGAAAAGGCTGTAATAGCTGTTTCACGCAGGGAAGAGGCTTTTAAGCTGTTATTTGCAGGTAACACACGTTTTAACCACTATTGCAGTGTCAGTTGTCAAATAAGCTGCATTCTTCAATGTCCCACCGAGATCAACACATTTAAGTCATAACAGCACTCTGGAGTGGATCTTCTTTCGTTTCAATGTGATTCCAGTGTCTTTGAACACAAAATGGCGTCTAAACATCAAATAAGTGCAAAACAATGCTTTTACAAGTTTAATGTGGGGAAAAGGCTGTAATAGCTGTTTCACGCAGGGAAGAGGCTTTTAAGCTGTTATTTGCAGGTAACACACGTTTTAACCACTATTGCAGTGTCAGTTGTCAAATAAGCTGCATTCTTCAATGTCCCACTGAGATCAACACATTTAAGTCATAACAGCACTCTGGAGTGGATCTTCTTTCGTTTCAATGTGATTCCAGTGTCTTTGAACACAAAATGGCGTCTAAACATCAAATAATTGCAAAACAATGCTTTTACAAGTTTAATGTGGGGAAAAGGCTGTAATAGCTGTTTCACGCAGGGAAGAGGCTTTTAAGCTGTTCTTTGCAGGTCACACACGTTTTAACCACTATTGCAGTGTCAGTTGTCAAATAAGCTGCATTCTTCAATGTCACACTGAGATCAACACATTTAAGTCATAAAAGCACTCTGGAGTGGATCTTCTTTTGTTTCAGTGTGATTCCAGTGTCTTTGAACACAAAATGGCGTCTAAACATCAAATAAGTGCAAAACAATGCTTTTACAAGTTTAATGTGGGGAAAAGGCTGTAATAGCTGTTTCACGCAGGGAAGAGGCTTTTAAGCTGTTATTTGCAGGTAACACACGTTTTAACCACTATTGCAGTGTCAGTTGTCAAATAAGCTGCATTCTTCAATGTCACACTGAGATCAACACATTTAAGTCATAAAAGCACTCTGGAGTGGATCTTCTTTTGTTTCAGTGTGATTCCAGTGTCTTTGAACACAAAATGGCGTCTAAACATCAAATAAGTGCAAAACAATGCTTTTACAAGTTTAATGTGGGGAAAAGGCTGTAATAGCTGTTTCACGCAGGGAAGAGGCTTTTAAGCTGTTATTTGCAGGTAACACATGTTTTAACCACTATTGCAGTGTCAGTTGTCAAATAAGCTGCATTCTTCAATGTCACACTGAGATCAACACATTTAAGTCATAAAAGCACTCTGGAGTGGATCTTCTTTTGTTTCAGTGTGATTCCAGTGTCTTTGAACACAAAATGGCGTCTAAACATCAAATAAGTGCAAAACAATGCTTTTACAAGTTTAATGTGGGGAAAAGGCTGTAATAGCTGTTTCACGCAGGGAAGAGGCTTTTAAGCTGTTATTTGCAGGTAACACACGTTTTAACCACTATTGCAGTGTCAGTTGTCAAATAAGCTGCATTCTTCAATGTCACACTGAGATCAACACATTTAAGTCATAAAAGCACTCTGGAGTGGATCTTCTTTTGTTTCAGTGTGATTCCAGTGTCTTTGAACACAAAATGGCGTCTAAACATCAAATAAGTGCAAAACAATGCTTTTACAAGTTTAATGTGGGGAAAAGGCTGTAATAGCTGTTTCACACAGGGAAGAGGCTTTTAAGCTGTTATTTGCAGGTAACACACGTTTTAACCACTATTGCAGTGTCAGTTGTCAAATAAGCTGCATTCTTCAATGTCCCACCGAGATCAACACATTTAAGTCATAACAGCACTCTGGAGTGGATCTTCTTTCGTTTCAATGTGATTCCAGTGTCTTTGAACACAAAATGGCATCTAAACATCAAATAAGTGCAAAACAATGCTTTTACAAGTTTAATGTGGGGAAAAGGCTGTAATAGCTGTTTCACGCAGGGAAGAGGCTTTTAAGCTGTTATTTGCAGGTAACACACGTTTTAACCACTATTGCAGTGTCAGTTGTCAAATAAGCTGCATTCTTCAATGTCCCACCGAGATCAACACATTTAAGTCATAACAGCACTCTGGAGTGGATCTTCTTTCGTTTCAATGTGATTCCAGTGTCTTTGAACACAAAATGGCGTCTAAACATCAAATAAGTGCAAAACAATGCTTTTACAAGTTTAATGTGGGGAAAAGGCTGTAATAGCTGTTTCACGCAGGGAAGAGGCTTTTAAGCTGTTATTTGCAGGTAACACACGTTTTAACCACTATTGCAGTGTCAGTTGTCAAATAAGCTGCATTCTTCAATGTCCCACTGAGATCAACACATTTAAGTCATAACAGCACTCTGGAGTGGATCTTCTTTCGTTTCAATGTGATTCCAGTGTCTTTGAACACAAAATGGCGTCTAAACATCAAATAATTGCAAAACAATGCTTTTACAAGTTTAATGTGGGGAAAAGGCTGTAATAGCTGTTTCACGCAGGGAAGAGGCTTTTAAGCTGTTCTTTGCAGGTCACACACGTTTTAACCACTATTGCAGTGTCAGTTGTCAAATAAGCTGCATTCTTCAATGTCCCACCGAGATCAACACATTTAAGTCATAACAGCACTCTGGAGTGGATCTTCTTTCGTTTCAATGTGATTCCAGTGTCTTTGAACACAAAATGGCATCTAAACATCAAATAAGTGCAAAACAATGCTTTTACAAGTTTAATGTGGGGAAAAGGCTGTAATAGCTGTTTCACGCAGGGAAGAGGCTTTTAAGCTGTTATTTGCAGGTAACACACGTTTTAACCACTATTGCAGTGTCAGTTGTCAAATAAGCTGCATTCTTCAATGTCCCACCGAGATCAACACATTTAAGTCATAACAGCACTCTGGAGTGGATCTTCTTTCGTTTCAATGTGATTCCAGTGTCTTTGAACACAAAATGGCGTCTAAACATCAAATAAGTGCAAAACAATGCTTTTACAAGTTTAATGTGGGGAAAAGGCTGTAATAGCTGTTTCACGCAGGGAAGAGGCTTTTAAGCTGTTATTTGCAGGTAACACACGTTTTAACCACTATTGCAGTGTCAGTTGTCAAATAAGCTGCATTCTTCAATGTCCCACTGAGATCAACACATTTAAGTCATAACAGCACTCTGGAGTGGATCTTCTTTCGTTTCAATGTGATTCCAGTGTCTTTGAACACAAAATGGCGTCTAAACATCAAATAATTGCAAAACAATGCTTTTACAAGTTTAATGTGGGGAAAAGGCTGTAATAGCTGTTTCACGCAGGGAAGAGGCTTTTAAGCTGTTCTTTGCAGGTCACACACGTTTTAACCACTATTGCAGTGTCAGTTGTCAAATAAGCTGCATTCTTCAATGTCACACTGAGATCAACACATTTAAGTCATAAAAGCACTCTGGAGTGGATCTTCTTTTGTTTCAGTGTGATTCCAGTGTCTTTGAACACAAAATGGCGTCTAAACATCAAATAAGTGCAAAACAATGCTTTTACAAGTTTAATGTGGGGAAAAGGCTGTAATAGCTGTTTCACGCAGGGAAGAGGCTTTTAAGCTGTTATTTGCAGGTAACACACGTTTTAACCACTATTGCAGTGTCAGTTGTCAAATAAGCTGCATTCTTCAATGTCACACTGAGATCAACACATTTAAGTCATAAAAGCACTCTGGAGTGGATCTTCTTTTGTTTCAGTGTGATTCCAGTGTCTTTGAACACAAAATGGCGTCTAAACATCAAATAAGTGCAAAACAATGCTTTTACAAGTTTAATGTGGGGAAAAGGCTGTAATAGCTGTTTCACACAGGGAAGAGGCTTTTAAGCTGTTATTTGCAGGTAACACACGTTTTAACCACTATTGCAGTGTCAGTTGTCAAATAAGCTGCATTCTTCAATGTCACACTGAGATCAACACATTTAAGTCATAAAAGCACTCTGGAGTGGATCTTCTTTTGTTTCAGTGTGATTCCAGTGTCTTTGAACACAAAATGGCGTCTAAACATCAAATAAGTGCAAAACAATGCTTTTACAAGTTTAATGTGGGGAAAAGGCTGTAATAGCTGTTTCACACAGGGAAGAGGCTTTTAAGCTGTTATTTGCAGGTAACACACGTTTTAACCACTATTGCAGTGTCAGTTGTCAAATAAGCTGCATTCTTCAATGTCCCACCGAGATCAACACATTTAAGTCATAACAGCACTCTGGAGTGGATCTTCTTTCGTTTCAATGTGATTCCAGTGTCTTTGAACACAAAATGGCATCTAAACATCAAATAAGTGCAAAACAATGCTTTTACAAGTTTAATGTGGGGAAAAGGCTGTAATAGCTGTTTCACGCAGGGAAGAGGCTTTTAAGCTGTTATTTGCAGGTAACACACGTTTTAACCACTATTGCAGTGTCAGTTGTCAAATAAGCTGCATTCTTCAATGTCCCACCGAGATCAACACATTTAAGTCATAACAGCACTCTGGAGTGGATCTTCTTTCGTTTCAATGTGATTCCAGTGTCTTTGAACACAAAATGGCGTCTAAACATCAAATAAGTGCAAAACAATGCTTTTACAAGTTTAATGTGGGGGAAAAGGCTGTAATAGCTGTTTCACGCAGGGAAGAGGCTTTTAAGCTGTTATTTGCAGGTAACACACGTTTTAACCACTATTGCAGTGTCAGTTGTCAAATAAGCTGCATTCTTCAATGTCCCACTGAGATCAACACATTTAAGTCATAACAGCACTCTGGAGTGGATCTTCTTTCGTTTCAATGTGATTCCAGTGTCTTTGAACACAAAATGGCGTCTAAACATCAAATAATTGCAAAACAATGCTTTTACAAGTTTAATGTGGGGAAAAGGCTGTAATAGCTGTTTCACGCAGGGAAGAGGCTTTTAAGCTGTTCTTTGCAGGTCACACACGTTTTAACCACTATTGCAGTGTCAGTTGTCAAATAAGCTGCATTCTTCAATGTCACACTGAGATCAACACATTTAAGTCATAAAAGCACTCTGGAGTGGATCTTCTTTTGTTTCAGTGTGATTCCAGTGTCTTTGAACACAAAATGGCGTCTAAACATCAAATAAGTGCAAAACAATGCTTTTACAAGTTTAATGTGGGGAAAAGGCTGTAATAGCTGTTTCACGCAGGGAAGAGGCTTTTAAGCTGTTATTTGCAGGTAACACACGTTTTAACCACTATTGCAGTGTCAGTTGTCAAATAAGCTGCATTCTTCAATGTCACACTGAGATCAACACATTTAAGTCATAAAAGCACTCTGGAGTGGATCTTCTTTTGTTTCAGTGTGATTCCAGTGTCTTTGAACACAAAATGGCGTCTAAACATCAAATAAGTGCAAAACAATGCTTTTACAAGTTTAATGTGGGGAAAAGGCTGTAATAGCTGTTTCACGCAGGGAAGAGGCTTTTAAGCTGTTATTTGCAGGTAACACACGTTTTAACCACTATTGCAGTGTCAGTTGTCAAATAAGCTGCATTCTTCAATGTCACACTGAGATCAACACATTTAAGTCATAAAAGCACTCTGGAGTGGATCTTCTTTTGTTTCAGTGTGATTCCAGTGTCTTTGAACACAAAATGGCGTCTAAACATCAAATAAGTGCAAAACAATGCTTTTACAAGTTTAATGTGGGGAAAAGGCTGTAATAGCTGTTTCACGCAGGGAAGAGGCTTTTAAGCTGTTATTTGCAGGTAACACACGTTTTAACCACTATTGCAGTGTCAGTTGTCAAATAAGCTGCATTCTTCAATGTCCCACTGAGATCAACACATTTAAGTCATAACAGCACTCTGGAGTGGATCTTCTTTCGTTTCAATGTGATTCTAGTGTCTTTGAACACAAAATGGCGTCTAAACATCAAATAAGTGCAAAACAATGCTTTTACAAGTTTAATGTGGGGAAAAGGCTGTAATAGCTGTTTCACGCAGGGAAGAGGCTTTTAAGCTGTTCTTTGCAGGTCACACACGTTTTAACCACTATTGCAGTGTCAGTTGTCAAATAAGCTGCATTCTTCAATGTCACACTGAGATCAACACATTTAAGTCATAAAAGCACTCTGGAGTGGATCTTCTTTTGTTTCAGTGTGATTCCAGTGTCTTTGAACACAAAATGGCGTCTAAACATCAAATAAGTGCAAAACAATGCTTTTACAAGTTTAATGTGGGGAAAAGGCTGTAATAGCTGTTTCACGCAGGGAAGAGGCTTTTAAGCTGTTATTTGCAGGTAACACACGTTTTAACCACTATTGCAGTGTCAGTTGTCAAATAAGCTGCATTCTTCAATGTCACACTGAGATCAACACATTTAAGTCATAAAAGCACTCTGGAGTGGATCTTCTTTTGTTTCAGTGTGATTCCAGTGTCTTTGAACACAAAATGGCGTCTAAACATCAAATAAGTGCAAAACAATGCTTTTACAAGTTTAATGTGGGGAAAAGGCTGTAATAGCTGTTTCACGCAGGGAAGAGGCTTTTAAGCTGTTATTTGCAGGTAACACACGTTTTAACCACTATTGCAGTGTCAGTTGTCAAATAAGCTGCATTCTTCAATGTCCCACTGAGATCAACACATTTAAGTCATAACAGCACTCTGGAGTGGATCTTCTTTCGTTTCAATGTGATTCTAGTGTCTTTGAACACAAAAATGGCGTCTAAACATCAAATAAGTGCAAAACAATGCTTTTACAAGTTTAATGTGGGGAAAAGGCTGTAATAGCTGTTTCACACAGGGAAGAGGCTTTTAAGCTGTTATTTGCAGGTAACACACGTTTTAACCACTATTGCAGTGTGAGTTGTCAAATAAGCTGCATTCTTCAATGTCCCACTGAGATCAACACATTTAAGTCATAAAAGCACTCTGGAGTGGATCTTCTGTCGTTTCAGTGTGATTCCAGTGTCTTTGAACACAAAATGGCGTCTAAACATCAAATAAGTGCAAAACAATGCTTTTACAAGTTTAATGTGGGGAAAAGGCTATAATAGCTGTTTCACACAGGGAAGAGGCTTTTAAGCTGTTATTTGCAGGTAACACACGTTTTAACCACTATTGCAGTGTGAGTTGTCAAATAAGCTGCATTCTTCAATGTCCCACCGAGATCAACACATTTAAGTCATAACAGCACTCTGGAGTGGATCTTCTTTCGTTTCAATGTGATTCCAGTGTCTTTGAACACAAAATGGCGTCTAAACATCAAATAAGTGCAAAACAATGCTTTTACAAGTTTAATGTGGGGAAAAGGCTGTAATAGCTGTTTCACACAGGGAAGAGGCTTTTAAGCTGTTATTTGCAGGTAACACACGTTTTAACCACTATTGCAGTGTGAGTTGTCAAATAAGCTGCATTCTTCAATGTCCCACTGAGATCAACACATTTAAGTCATAAAAGCACTCTGGAGTGGATCTTCTGTCGTTTCAGTGTGATTCCAGTGTCTTTGAACACAAAATGGCGTCTAAACATCAAATAAGTGCAAAACAATGCTTTTACAAGTTTAATGTGGGGAAAAGGCTGTAATAGCTGTTTCACACAGGGAAGAGGCTTTTAAGCTGTTATTTGCAGGTAACACACGTTTTAACCACTATTGCAGTGTGAGTTGTCAAATAAGCTGCATTCTTCAATGTCCCACCGAGATCAACACATTTAAGTCATAACAGCACTCTGGAGTGGATCTTCTTTCGTTTCAATGTGATTCCAGTGTCTTTGAACACAAAATGGCGTCTAAACATCAAATAAGTGCAAAACAATGCTTTTACAAGTTTAATGTGGGGAAAAGGCTGTAATAGCTGTTTCACACAGGGAAGAGGCTTTTAAGCTGTTATTTGCAGGTAACACACGTTTTAACCACTATTGCAGTGTGAGTTGTCAAATAAGCTGCATTCTTCAATGTCCCACTGAGATCAACACATTTAAGTCATAAAAGCACTCTGGAGTGGATCTTCTGTCGTTTCAGTGTGATTCCAGTGTCTTTGAACACAAAATGGCGTCTAAACATCAAATAAGTGCAAAACAATGCTTTTACAAGTTTAATGTGGGGAAAAGGCTGTAATAGCTGTTTCACACAGGGAAGAGGCTTTTAAGCTGTTATTTGCAGGTAACACACGTTTTAACCACTATTGCAGTGTGAGTTGTCAAATAAGCTGCATTCTTCAATGTCCCACTGAGATCAACACATTTAAGTCATAAAAGCACTCTGGAGTGGATCTTCTGTCGTTTCAGTGTGATTCCAGTGTCTTTGAACACAAAATGGCGTCTAAACATCAAATAAGTGCAAAACAATGCTTTTACAAGTTTAATGTGGGGAAAAGGCTGTAATAGCTGTTTCACACAGGGAAGAGGCTTTTAAGCTGTTATTTGCAGGTAACACACGTTTTAACCACTATTGCAGTGTGAGTTGTCAAATAAGCTGCATTCTTCAATGTCCCACCGAGATCAACACATTTAAGTCATAACAGCACTCTGGAGTGGATCTTCTTTCGTTTCAATGTGATTCCAGTGTCTTTGAACACAAAATGGCATCTAAACATCAAATAAGTGCAAAACAATGCTTTTACAAGTTTAATGTGGGGAAAAGGCTGTAATAGCTGTTTCACACAGGGAAGAGGCTTTTAAGCTGTTATTTGCAGGTAACACACGTTTTAACCACTATTGCAGTGTGAGTTGTCAAATAAGCTGCATTCTTCAATGTCCCACTGAGATCAACACATTTAAGTCATAAAAGCACTCTGGAGTGGATCTTCTGTCGTTTCAGTGTGATTCCAGTGTCTTTGAACACAAAATGGCGTCTAAACATCAAATAAGTGCAAAACAATGCTTTTACAAGTTTAATGTGGGGAAAAGGCTGTAATAGCTGTTTCACACAGGGAAGAGGCTTTTAAGCTGTTATTTGCAGGTAACACACGTTTTAACCACTATTGCAGTGTGAGTTGTCAAATAAGCTGCATTCTTCAATGTCCCACCGAGATCAACACATTTAAGTCATAACAGCACTCTGGAGTGGATCTTCTTTCGTTTCAATGTGATTCCAGTGTCTTTGAACACAAAATGGCGTCTAAACATCAAATAAGTGCAAAACAATGCTTTTACAAGTTTAATGTGGGGAAAAGGCTGTAATAGCTGTTTCACACAGGGAACACTGCATGAAAAGTGGGATTTTCGTCAGTTAGCGGCCCTGTAAATTGACGTGGAAGTTCAGGTTTACGACTGCAAACGGCAATTTGCAGGAAACACCGAAAACTGACGTAAATTGCCGGGAATTGACGTGGGCCTTGCTTGGCAGTTGTCCCCCCATGACCCCCCTCCCCGTAATCCTAGGGGAGGCTTTAACATGTAAATGAAAATGCTGTGAGCTATACAAATGCAAATCAGGGTAGCAGGGGGAGTTTTCCCCCAGGTGACATTTTTCTGAAAGGTGTTAACTTCATTTCATCTTCATTCAAAGATATAACTTAATTTCATCTTCATTCAAAGATACACAAAACAATTTGCTTCAACAATTACTTTTAATCAGGCTTTGCCACAAAGGTAAAATGTACATTCATGCAAACAACATCACAGTCTCCTAGAGCTCAACCACTGTGCATAGTGGCATGACTACAGTGACCCTTTCTGTGCTTAAATGCACAGTGGATGTGTTAACCACACATCTCCCAGCAATGCGCTCAACAGGCAGAAATGATGCTGGGTATGACGTGTCTGTTCCCTGCAAGCTCCAAACTTCTATTGGCTTTCCATAAAAATGTCTGTCCGGATGGGGATGAAGCCAGGAAACTTGCGCAGTAACATGTTTAAATGCAGTACCTTTTGACACAACATTAACAACTATAAACTGCTTTATAATGGCTGGTCGTAGTTCTGCTAGAGGGTCAAGGATGGGTTCATAGATCATAGATCTCGGCTGTGTTAGACATGCCATACTAACGTCCTACTCGTACTTAATTGTGACGTGAATTTGAGTACGTAGTGCGTTCACATACAATAGTATGTGAATTTGTGCACGCGAGAAATGCCCGGATGTATACTGCATTGGCAAAGATTTCTGAGTACAGCGGACCTTGCTAAATCTACTCAACTTCCCAAAATGCATTGCGGCTCGTCTGACTTCACAAGTTTTGGATAATGGCCGACGACTGCGGTGATTCTGGCGAGGAGCCCGACACAAACCGCGTACACATGTAAGTATACTGTAACATGACTTTTACGTTTCCAGCTGACTTTTAAATCGTATTGATAATGAACGTTACTTTATTGTTGTTGGCATTGTACGTTAACGTTACGAATCGAAGGTCCTTCCAGCCGGCTAGCCTACTGACGCTAATTTACCATTTAGGGGTTAGCGAGCGCAAGCGAAGCGGAAAATGTGCCGTTTTTACCGACGTTAACTAATAATATAGTGCTTATGTTAAACCGTGGTTATATATTTACTAACGGTGATTAATAACGCCGTGCACCGTTGTCCGTTAAAGGGACTGATGCAGACACCGGGCGCCTCATTCAGTGGGGGGAACGAGGCGGAGACGTTCACGTTCACCGGCAGCAGGGATGCTGCTCTGAGAGGCTTCACTTAAGAAAATGTGGTTTAAATGTTATAATTCTTATATCCAGGACTGCTGGAGACTCTCAGGATGTCCCAGGACTGCTGGAGACTCTCAGGATGATTGCGGTAAGAATATGTTCGGTGACTGCTAGCTAAGCTAAAATTAGCAAAGCAAGCCCAAGCTAAAAGTAGCTTAAAAGCTAATAGTCCAAGCTAAAAGTAGCATAGTAGCCTTGTAAAAGAACAAGAGAGAGGAACCAGTGTAACGTTAAGTTGCTTTGTTAAGTGTACGTTGTTGGTCTTTTACAGGAAGCAGTACGCGGTCTTCACAACTCGGAGACGAATTGTAGGCGCTACGAACCGGAGCAAGGGTTAGATTTAAAGAATATGCTTTCATTCTGCTGTATAAGGAAATAGATGCGTTAACAGTAGATACCGATCTTAACTGTTCATTTTGTTTTCACAGACGAACCTCGCCTCATAACGAAGCTGTGACCTCTTACTTGCTCGGAGCTTTGTCCGCAAGTCTATGACGCTGATAGTGACGCCATTGTGTGTAAGTAACTTTTACTGTTTTCTTCTTCCTTGTTTTAATTTTACTGTGACTTAAGTTTTCTTATTCATACCACTCATTTAATTGTTTTCCAGCTGCCTGTAAGACATACTATGAAACGGTACGCAGGAGCTTCAGACACACACAGCCTGATCTCGCATCGCAGGCGGAAGCTGTGAAGACGTCAGCTCGGAGTCGTTCCAGGAGAAAGAGGGTAAGACTTATTAGACTTATTAGATCCGTCTTTGGTCAATGTGACCAAACCTACCTAAACCTATTTTCAGGTGCATTAATAGATGTGTTGTGTCCATGCGCAGTGCATCGCGCAGTACTGATTGTCTTTATTGATTGTTTTACAGCTGCTGGAAGCGAGACGGAGTGTGCTTGCTGGCGATGAGGCGGACCGTTGGAAGTGCGCCACCACAGACATGATGTCTGATGAGGAGGACGGCGTCGTTGGCGGGGTGTCTGGATGGATTGTGCGACCTCCATCCTCTCGTAGCCAGGAGCTCACCGAGCTCTGTGCGACTCTACAGTCGCGATTAGAGAAGACTCCCAAGTACAGGGCCACGCACCGCAGGCGGCTGTAAAATTGACCAAATTCGGACAGAATGTCGCCAGTTCATTTGTGTGTTGTGTTGTCAATAAAGCTCTTTCTTTGAATACTTCCTCCTGGCAATTTTTCCTTTCCTCAATAAATTCATTCATATTTATATTTATAAATATATAAATAAATAAAAATAAATGTGTATATATATATATATATATAAATATATATAAACATATGTATATATATATATATATATATATATATATATGTGTGTGTGTATATATATATATGTATGTATGTATGTATATATGTATATATATATATATATATATATATAGTGATAGATCTGCTAACCAATCACTAGTGATTATTCTTGTTTAAAAGACCCTGTGTGACCAATAGTAACACATCTGCCAACGGGGGTGGGGTTTACATTTATAATGACTCATCAGGTTGACCAATAGTGACAGATCTACCAACGTGGGTTGTCTTTACATTTATAATGACCAGATCTGCCAACCAATCACGAGCGATTATACTTGTTTAAAACTAGTAGTTTCATCCAATCCTGAGTGAGGATATTCAAGCCATCTCTGGCCAGGCGGGGTTTCGCCGCTATTCATATGCTAATTAGAGCCTTCGCTGTGGTTCGTTTCCGACAATTTTCGGCACAGACGAACGCGGCGTTCGCAGCCTGTAAATTGTCGTTAACTCCCGAAAATTAGGGAGATTTTCGGGCGTTTACAGGGACGAAAATCCGACTTTTCATGCAGTGGAAGAGGCTTTTAAGCTGTTATTTGCAGGTAACACACGTTTTAACCACTATTGCAGTGTGAGTTGTCAAATAAGCTGCATTCTTCAATGTCCCACTGAGATCAACACATTTAAGTCATAAAAGCACTCTGGAGTGGATCTTCTGTCGTTTCAGTGTGATTCCAGTGTCTTTGAACACAAAATGGCGTCTAAACATCAAATAAGTGCAAAACAATGCTTTTACAAGTTTAATGTGGGGAAAAGGCTGTAATAGCTGTTTCACACAGGGAAGAGGCTTTTAAGCTGTTATTTGCAGGTAACACACGTTTTAACCACTATTGCAGTGTGAGTTGTCAAATAAGCTGCATTCTTCAATGTCCCACTGAGATCAACACATTTAAGTCATAAAAGCACTCTGGAGTGGATCTTCTGTCGTTTCAGTGTGATTCCAGTGTCTTTGAACACAAAATGGCGTCTAAACATCAAATAAGTGCAAAACAATGCTTTTACAAGTTTAATGTGGGGAAAAGGCTGTAATAGCTGTTTCACACAGGGAAGAGGCTTTTAAGCCGTTATTTGCAGGTAACACACGTTTTAACCACTATTGCAGTGTGAGTTGTCAAATAAGCTGCATTCTTCAATGTCCCACCGAGATCAACACATTTAAGTCATAACAGCACTCTGGAGTGGATCTTCTTTCGTTTCAATGTGATTCCAGTGTCTTTGAACACAAAATGGCGTCTAAACATCAAATAAGTGCAAAACAATGCTTTTACAAGTTTAATGTGGGGAAAAGGCTGTAATAGCTGTTTCACACAGGGAAGAGGCTTTTAAGCTGTTATTTGCAGGTAACACACGTTTTAACCACTATTGCAGTGTGAGTTGTCAAATAAGCTGCATTCTTCAATGTCCCACTGAGATCAACACATTTAAGTCATAAAAGCACTCTGGAGTGGATCTTCTGTCGTTTCAGTGTGATTCCAGTGTCTTTGAACACAAAATGGCGTCTAAACATCAAATAAGTGCAAAACAATGCTTTTACAAGTTTAATGTGGGGAAAAGGCTGTAATAGCTGTTTCACACAGGGAAGAGGCTTTTAAGCTGTTATTTGCAGGTAACACACGTTTTAACCACTATTGCAGTGTGAGTTGTCAAATAAGCTGCATTCTTCAATGTCCCACTGAGATCAACACATTTAAGTCATAAAAGCACTCTGGAGTGGATCTTCTGTCGTTTCAGTGTGATTCCAGTGTCTTTGAACACAAAATGGCGTCTAAACATCAAATAAGTGCAAAACAATGCTTTTACAAGTTTAATGTGGGGAAAAGGCTGTAATAGCTGTTTCACACAGGGAAGAGGCTTTTAAGCTGTTATTTGCAGGTAACACACGTTTTAACCACTATTGCAGTGTGAGTTGTCAAATAAGCTGCATTCTTCAATGTCCCACTGAGATCAACACATTTAAGTCATAAAAGCACTCTGGAGTGGATCTTCTGTCGTTTCAGTGTGATTCCAGTGTCTTTGAACACAAAATGGCGTCTAAACATCAAATAAGTGCAAAACAATGCTTTTACAAGTTTAATGTGGGGAAAAGGCTATAATAGCTGTTTCACACAGGGAAGAGGCTTTTAAGCTGTTATTTGCAGGTAACACACGTTTTAACCACTATTGCAGTGTGAGTTGTCAAATAAGCTGCATTCTTCAATGTCCCACCGAGATCAACACATTTAAGTCATAACAGCACTCTGGAGTGGATCTTCTTTCGTTTCAATGTGATTCCAGTGTCTTTGAACACAAAATGGCGTCTAAACATCAAATAAGTGCAAAACAATGCTTTTACAAGTTTAATGTGGGGAAAAGGCTGTAATAGCTGTTTCACACAGGGAAGAGGCTTTTAAGCTGTTATTTGCAGGTAACACACGTTTTAACCACTATTGCAGTGTGAGTTGTCAAATAAGCTGCATTCTTCAATGTCCCACTGAGATCAACACATTTAAGTCATAAAAGCACTCTGGAGTGGATCTTCTGTCGTTTCAGTGTGATTCCAGTGTCTTTGAACACAAAATGGCGTCTAAACATCAAATAAGTGCAAAACAATGCTTTTACAAGTTTAATGTGGGGAAAAGGCTGTAATAGCTGTTTCACACAGGGAAGAGGCTTTTAAGCTGTTATTTGCGGGTAACACACGTTTTAACCACTATTGCAGTGTGAGTTGTCAAATAAGCTGCATTCTTCAATGTCCCACTGAGATCAACACATTTAAGTCATAAAAGCACTCTGGAGTGGATCTTCTGTCGTTTCAGTGTGATTCCAGTGTCTTTGAACACAAAATGGCGTCTAAACATCAAATAAGTGCAAAACAATGCTTTTACAAGTTTCATGTGGGGAAAAGGCTGTAATAGCTGTTTCACACAGGGAAGAGGCTTTTAAGCTGTTATTTGCAGGTAACACACGTTTTAACCACTATTGCAGTGTGAGTTGTCAAATAAGCTGCATTCTTCAATGTCCCACTGAGATCAACACATTTAAGTCATAAAAGCACTCTGGAGTGGATCTTCTGTCGTTTCAGTGTGATTCCAGTGTCTTTGAACACAAAATGGCGTCTAAACATCAAATAAGTGCAAAACAATGCTTTTACAAGTTTAATGTGGGGAAAAGGCTGTAATAGCTGTTTCACACAGGGAAGAGGCTTTTAAGCTGTTATTTGCAGGTAACACACGTTTTAACCACTATTGCAGTGTGAGTTGTCAAATAAGCTGCATTCTTCAATGTCCCACCGAGATCAACACATTTAAGTCATAACAGCACTCTGGAGTGGATCTTCTTTGGTTTCAATGTGATTCCAGAGTGTCTTTGAACACAAAATGGCGTCTAAACATCAAATAAGTGCAAAACAATGCTTTTACAAGTTTAATGTGGGGAAAAGGCTGTAATAGCTGTTTCACACAGGGAAGAGGCTTTTAAGCTGTTATTTGCAGGTAACACACGTTTTAACCACTATTGCAGTGTGAGTTGTCAAATAAGCTGCATTCTTCAATGTCCCACTGAGATCAACACATTTAAGTCATAAAAGCACTCTGGAGTGGATCTTCTGTCGTTTCAGTGTGATTCCAGTGTCTTTGAACACAAAATGGCGTCTAAACATCAAATAAGTGCAAAACAATGCTTTTACAAGTTTAATGTGGGGAAAAGGCTGTAATAGCTGTTTCACAGAGGGAAGAGGCTTTTAAGCTGTTATTTGCAGGTAACACACGTTTTAACCACTATTGCAGTGTGAGTTGTCAAATAAGCTGCATTCTTCAATGTCCCACCGAGATCAACACATTTAAGTCATAACAGCACTCTGGAGTGGATCTTCTTTCGTTTCAATGTGATTCCAGTGTCTTTGAACACAAAATGGCGTCTAAACATCAAATAAGTGCAAAACAATGCTTTTACAAGTTTAATGTGGGGAAAAGGCTGTAATAGCTGTTTCACACAGGGAAGAGGCTTTTAAGCTGTTATTTGCAGGTAACACACGTTTTAACCACTATTGCAGTGTGAGTTGTCAAATAAGCTGCATTCTTCAATGTCCCACCGAGATCAACACATTTAAGTCATAACAGCACTCTGGAGTGGATCTTCTTTGGTTTCAATGTGATTCCAGTGTCTTTGAACACAAAATGGCGTCTAAACATCAAATAAGTGCAAAACAATGCTTTTACAAGTTTAATGTGGGGAAAAGGCTGTAATAGCTGTTTCACACAGGGAAGAGGCTTTTAAGCTGTTATTTGCAGGTAACACACGTTTTAACCACTATTGCAGTGTGAGTTGTCAAATAAGCTGCATTCTTCAATGTCCCACCGAGATCAACACATTTAAGTCATAACAGCACTCTGGAGTGGATCTTCTATGGTTTCAATGTGATTCCAGAGTGTCTTTGAACACAAAATGGCGTCTAAACATCAAATAAGTGCAAAACAATGCTTTTACAAGTTTAATGTGGGGAAAAGGCTGTAATAGCTGTTTCACACAGGGAAGAGGCTTTTAAGCTGTTATTTGCAGGTAACACACGTTTTAACCACTATTGCAGTGTGAGTTGTCAAATAAGCTGCATTCTTCAATGTCCCACCGAGATCAACACATTTAAGTCATAACAGCACTCTGGAGTGGATCTTCTGTCGTTTCAGTGTGATTCCAGTGTCTTTGAACACAAAATGGCGTCTAAACATCAAATAAGTGCAAAACAATGCTTTTACAAGTTTAATGTGGGGAAAAGGCTGTAATAGCTGTTTCACACAGGGAAGAGGCTTTTAAGCTGTTATTTGCAGGTAACACACGTTTTAACCACTATTGCAGTGTGAGTTGTCAAATAAGCTGCATTCTTCAATGTCCCACCGAGATCAACACATTTAAGTCATAACAGCACTCTGGAGTGGATCTTCTTTCGTTTCAATGTGATTCCAGTGTCTTTGAACACAAAATGGCGTCTAAACATCAAATAAGGGCAAAACAATGCTTTTACAAGTTTAATGTGGGGAAAAGGCTGTAATAGCTGTTTCACACAGGGAAGAGGCTTTTAAGCTGTTATTTGCAGGTAACACACGTTTTAACCACTATTGCAGTGTGAGTTGTCAAATAAGCTGCATTCTTCAATGTCCCACTGAGATCAACACATTTAAGTCATAAAAGCACTCTGGAGTGGATCTTCTGTCGTTTCAGTGTGATTCCAATGTCTTTGAACACAAAATGGCGTCTAAACATCAAATAAGTGCAAAACAATGCTTTTACAAGTTTAATGTGGGGAAAAGGCTGTAATAGCTGTTTCACACAGGGAAGAGGCTTTTAAGCTGTTATTTGCAGGTAACACACGTTTTAACCACTATTGCAGTGTGAGTTGTCAAATAAGCTGCATTCTTCAATGTCCCACCGAGATCAACACATTTAAGTCATAACAGCACTCTGGAGTGGATCTTCTTTCGTTTCAATGTGATTCCAGTGTCTTTGAACACAAAATGGCGTCTAAACATCAAATAAGTGCAAAACAATGCTTTTACAAGTTTAATGTGGGGAAAAGGCTGTAATAGCTGTTTCACACAGGGAAGAGGCTTTTAAGCTGTTATTTGCAGGTAACACACGTTTTAACCACTATTGCAGTGTGAGTTGTCAAATAAGCTGCATTCTTCAATGTCCCACTGAGATCAACACATTTAAGTCATAAAAGCACTCTGGAGTGGATCTTCTGTCGTTTCAGTGTGATTCCAGTGTCTTTGAACACAAAATGGCGTCTAAACATCAAATAAGTGCAAAACAATGCTTTTACAAGTTTAATGTGGGGAAAAGGCTGTAATAGCTGTTTCACACAGGGAAGAGGCTTTTAAGCTGTTATTTGCGGGTAACACACGTTTTAACCACTATTGCAGTGTGAGTTGTCAAATAAGCTGCATTCTTCAATGTCCCACTGAGATCAACACATTTAAGTCATAAAAGCACTCTGGAGTGGATCTTCTGTCGTTTCAGTGTGATTCCAGTGTCTTTGAACACAAAATGGCGTCTAAACATCAAATAAGTGCAAAACAATGCTTTTACAAGTTTCATGTGGGGAAAAGGCTGTAATAGCTGTTTCACACAGGGAAGAGGCTTTTAAGCTGTTATTTGCAGGTAACACACGTTTTAACCACTATTGCAGTGTGAGTTGTCAAATAAGCTGCATTCTTCAATGTCCCACTGAGATCAACACATTTAAGTCATAAAAGCACTCTGGAGTGGATCTTCTGTCGTTTCAGTGTGATTCCAGTGTCTTTGAACACAAAATGGCGTCTAAACATCAAATAAGTGCAAAACAATGCTTTTACAAGTTTAATGTGGGGAAAAGGCTGTAATAGCTGTTTCACACAGGGAAGAGGCTTTTAAGCTGTTATTTGCAGGTAACACACGTTTTAACCACTATTGCAGTGTGAGTTGTCAAATAAGCTGCATTCTTCAATGTCCCACCGAGATCAACACATTTAAGTCATAACAGCACTCTGGAGTGGATCTTCTTTGGTTTCAATGTGATTCCAGAGTGTCTTTGAACACAAAATGGCGTCTAAACATCAAATAAGTGCAAAACAATGCTTTTACAAGTTTAATGTGGGGAAAAGGCTGTAATAGCTGTTTCACACAGGGAAGAGGCTTTTAAGCTGTTATTTGCAGGTAACACACGTTTTAACCACTATTGCAGTGTGAGTTGTCAAATAAGCTGCATTCTTCAATGTCCCACTGAGATCAACACATTTAAGTCATAAAAGCACTCTGGAGTGGATCTTCTGTCGTTTCAGTGTGATTCCAGTGTCTTTGAACACAAAATGGCGTCTAAACATCAAATAAGTGCAAAACAATGCTTTTACAAGTTTAATGTGGGGAAAAGGCTGTAATAGCTGTTTCACAGAGGGAAGAGGCTTTTAAGCTGTTATTTGCAGGTAACACACGTTTTAACCACTATTGCAGTGTGAGTTGTCAAATAAGCTGCATTCTTCAATGTCCCACCGAGATCAACACATTTAAGTCATAACAGCACTCTGGAGTGGATCTTCTTTCGTTTCAATGTGATTCCAGTGTCTTTGAACACAAAATGGCGTCTAAACATCAAATAAGTGCAAAACAATGCTTTTACAAGTTTAATGTGGGGAAAAGGCTGTAATAGCTGTTTCACACAGGGAAGAGGCTTTTAAGCTGTTATTTGCAGGTAACACACGTTTTAACCACTATTGCAGTGTGAGTTGTCAAATAAGCTGCATTCTTCAATGTCCCACTGAGATCAACACATTTAAGTCATAAAAGCACTCTGGAGTGGATCTTCTGTCGTTTCAGTGTGATTCCAGTGTCTTTGAACACAAAATGGCGTCTAAAACATCAATAAGTGCAAAACAATGCTTTTACAAGTTTAATGTGGGGAAAAAGGCTGTAATAGCTGTTTCACACAGGGAAGAGGCTTTTAAAGCTGTTATTTGCAGGTAACACACGTTTTAACCACTATTGCAGTGTGAGTTGTCAAATAAGCTGCATTCTTCAATGTCCCACCGAGATCAAACACATTTAAGTCATAACAGCAACTCTGGAGTGGATCTTCTTTGGTTTCAATGTGATTCCAGTGTCTTTGAACACAAAATGGCGTCTAAAACATCAAATAAGTTGCAAAACAATGCTTTTTACAAGTTTAATGTGGGGAAAAGGCTGTAATAGCTGTTTCACACAGGGAAGAGGCTTTTAAGCTGTTATTTGCAGGTAACACACGTTTTAAACCACTATTGCAGTGTGAGTTGTCAAATAAGCTGCATTCTTCAATGTCCCACCGAGATCAACACATTTAAGTCATAACAGCACTCTGGAGTGGATCTTCTATGGTTTCAATGTGATTCCAGAGTGTCTTTGAACACAAAATGGCGTCTAAACATCAAATAAGTGCAAAACAATGCTTTTACAAGTTTAATGTGGGGAAAAGGCTGTAATAGCTGTTTCACACAGGGAAGAGGCTTTTAAGCTGTTATTTGCAGGTAACACACGTTTTAACCACTATTGCAGTGTGAGTTGTCAAATAAGCTGCATTCTTCAATGTCCCACTGAGATCAACACATTTAAGTCATAAAAGCACTCTGGAGTGGATCTTCTGTCGTTTCAGTGTGATTCCAGTGTCTTTGAACACAAAATGGCGTCTAAACATCAAATAAGTGCAAAACAATGCTTTTACAAGTTTAATGTGGGGAAAAGGCTGTAATAGCTGTTTCACACAGGGAAAAGGCTTTTATGCTGTTATTTGCAGGTAACACACGTTTTAACCACTATTGCAGTGTGAGTTGTCAAATAAGCTGCATTCTTCAATGTCCCACTGAGATCAACACATTTAAGTCATAAAAGCACTCTGGAGTGGATCTTCTGTCGTTTCAGTGTGATTCCAGTGTCTTTGAACACAAAATGGCGTCTAAACATCAAATAAGTGCAAAACAATGCTTTTACAAGTTTAATGTGGGGAAAAAGGCTGTAATAGCTGTTTCACACAGGGAAGAGGCTTTTAAGCTGTTATTTGCAGGTAACACACGTTTTAACCACTATTGCAGTGTGAGTTGTCAAATAAGCTGCATTCTTCAATGTCCCACTGAGATCAACACATTTAAGTCATAAAAGCACTCCGGAGTGGATCTTCTTTTGTTTCAGTGTGATTCCAGTGTCTTTGAACACAAAATGGCGTCTAAACATCAAATAAGTGCAAAACAATGCTTTTACAAGTTTAATGTGGGCAAAAAGCCGGAAACAGCTGTTTCACCGCAGGAAAGAGGCTTTTAAGCTGTTATTTGCAGGTAACATGCATTTTAACCACTATTGCAGTGTCAGTTGTCAAATAAGCTGCATTCTTCAATGTCCCACCAGAGATCAACACATTTAAGTCATAACAGCACTCTGGAGTGGATCTTCTTTTGTTTCAGTGTGATTCCAGTGTCTTTGAACACAAAATGGCGTCTAAACATCAAATAAGTGCAAAACAATGCTTTTACAAGTTTAATGTGGGGAAAAGGCTGTAATAGCTGTTTCACACAGGGAAGAGGCTTTTAAGCTGTTATTTGCAGGTAACACACGTTTTAACCACTATTGCAGTGTGAGTTGTCAAATAAGCTGCATTCTTCAATGTCCCACCGAGATCAACACATTTAAGTCATAACAGCACTCTGGAGTGGATCTTCTGTCGTTTCAGTGTGATTCCAGTGTCTTTGAACACAAAATGGCGTCTAAACATCAAATAAGTGCAAAACAATGCTTTTACAAGTTTAATGTGGGGAAAAGGCTGTAATAGCTGTTTCACACAGGGAAGAGGCTTTTAAGCTGTTATTTGCAGGTAACACACGTTTTAACCACTATTGCAGTGTGAGTTGTCAAATAAGCTGCATTCTTCAATGTCCCACCGAGATCAACACATTTAAGTCATAACAGCACTCTGGAGTGGATCTTCTTTCGTTTCAAATGTGATTCCAGTGTCTTTTGAACACAAAATGGCGTCTAAACATCAAATAAGGGCAAAACAATGCTTTTACAAGTTTAATGTGGGGAAAAGGCTGTAATAGCTGTTTCACACAGGGAAGAGGCTTTTAAGCTGTTATTTGCAGGTAACACACGTTTTAACCACTATTGCAGTGTGAGTTGTCAAATAAGCTGCATTCTTCAATGTCCCACTGAGATCAACACATTTAAGTCATAAAAGCACTCTGGAGTGGATCTTCTGTCGTTTCAGTGTGATTCCAATGTCTTTGAACACAAAATGGCGTCTAAACATCAAATAAGTGCAAAACAATGCTTTTACAAGTTTAATGTGGGGAAAAGGCTGTAATAGCTGTTTCACACAGGGAAGAGGCTTTTAAGCTGTTATTTGCAGGTAACACACACGTTTTAACCACTATTGCAGTGTGAGTTGTCAATAAGCTGCATTCTTCAATGTCCCACCGAGATCAACACATTTAAGTCATAACAGCACTCTGGAGTGGATCTTCTTTCGTTTCAATGTGATTCCAGTGTCTTTGAACACAAAATGGCGTCTAAACATCAAATAAGTGCAAAACAATGCTTTTTACAAGTTTAATGTGGGGAAAAGGCTGTAATAGCTGTTTCACACAGGGAAGAGGCTTTTAAGCTGTTATTTGCAGGTAACACACGTTTTAACCACTATTGCAGTGTGAGTTGTCAAATAAGCTGCATTCTTCAATGTCCCACTGAGATCAACACATTTAAGTCATAACGGAGTGGATCTTCTTTTGTTTCAGTGTGATTCCAGTGTCTTTGAACACAAAATGGCGTCTAAACATCAAATAAGTGCAAAACAATGCTTTTACAAGTTTAATGTGGGCAAAAAGCCGGAAACAGCTGTTTCACGCAGGAAAGAGGCTTTTAAGCTGTTATTTGCAGGTAACATGCATTTTAACCACTATTGCAGTGTCAGTTGTCAAATAAGCTGCATTCTTCAATGTCCCACCGAGATCAACACATTTAAGTCATAACAGCACTCTGGAGTGGATCTTCTTTTGTTTCAGTGTGATTCCAGTGTCTTTGAACACAAAATGGCGTCTAAACATCAAATAAGTGCAAAACAATGCTTTTACAAGTTTAATGTGGGGAAAAGGCTGTAATAGCTGTTTCACACAGGGAAGAGGCTTTTAAGCTGTTATTTGCAGGTAACACACGTTTTAACCACTATTGCAGTGTGAGTTGTCAAATAAGCTGCATTCTTCAATGTCCCACCGAGATCAACACATTTAAGTCATAACAGCACTCTGGAGTGGATCTTCTGTCGTTTCAGTGTGATTCCAGTGTCTTTGAACACAAAATGGCGTCTAAACATCAAATAAGTGCAAAACAATGCTTTTACAAGTTTAATGTGGGGAAAAGGCTGTAATAGCTGTTTCACACAGGGAAGAGGCTTTTAAGCTGTTATTTGCAGGTAACACACGTTTTAACCACTATTGCAGTGTGAGTTGTCAAATAAGCTGCATTCTTCAATGTCCCACCGAGATCAACACATTTAAGTCATAACAGCACTCTGGAGTGGATCTTCTTTCGTTTCAATGTGATTCCAGTGTCTTTGAACACAAAATGGCGTCTAAACATCAAATAAGGGCAAAACAATGCTTTTACAAGTTTAATGTGGGGAAAAGGCTGTAATAGCTGTTTCACACAGGGAAGAGGCTTTTAAGCTGTTATTTGCAGGTAACACACGTTTTAACCACTATTGCAGTGTGAGTTGTCAAATAAGCTGCATTCTTCAATGTCCCACCGAGATCAACACATTTAAGTCATAACAGCACTCTGGAGTGGATCTTCTTTCGTTTCAATGTGATTCCAGTGTCTTTGAACACAAAATGGCGTCTAAACATCAAATAAGTGCAAAACAATGCTTTTACAAGTTTAATGTGGGGAAAAGGCTGTAATAGCTGTTTCACACAGGGAAGAGGCTTTTAAGCTGTTATTTGCAGGTAACACACGTTTTAACCACTATTGCAGTGTGAGTTGTCAAATAAGCTGCATTCTTCAATGTCCCACCGAGATCAACACATTTAAGTCATAACAGCACTCTGGAGTGGATCTTCTTTTGTTTCAATGTGATTCCAGTGTCTTTGAACACAAAATGGCGTCTAAACATCAAATAAGTGCAAAACAATGCTTTTACAAGTTTAATGTGGGGAAAAGGCTGTAATAGCTGTTTCACACAGGGAAGAGGCTTTTAAGCTGTTATTTGCAGGTAACACACGTTTTAACCACTATTGCAGTGTGAGTTGTCAAATAAGCTGCATTCTTCAATGTCCCACTGAGATCAACACATTTAAGTCATAAAAGCACTCTGGAGTGGATCTTCTTTTGTTTCAGTGTGATTCCAGTGTCTTTGAACACAAAATGGCGTCTAAACATCAAATAAGTGCAAAACAATGCTTTTACAAGTTTAATGTGGGCAAAAAGCCGGAAACAGCTGTTTCACGCAGAAAAGAGGCTTTTAAGCTGTTATTTGCAGGTAACATGCATTTTAACCACTATTGCAGTGTCAGTTGTCAAATAAGCTGCATTCTTCAATATCCCACTGAGATCAACACATTTAAGTCATAAAAGCACTCTGGAGTGGATCTTCTTTTGTTTCAGTGTGATTCCAGTGTCTTTGAACACAAAATGGCATCTAAACATCAAATAAGTGCAAAACAATGCTTTTACAAGTTTAATGTGGGCAAAAAGCCGGAAACAGCTGTTTCACGCAGGAAAGAGGCTTTTAAGCTGTTATTTGCAGGTAACATGCATTTTAACCACTATTGCAGTGTCAGTTGTCAAATAAGCTGCATTCTTCAATATCCCACTGAGATCAACACATTTAAGTCATAAAAGCACTCTGGAGTGGATCTTCTTTTGTTTCAGTGTGATTCAGTGTCTTTGAACACAAAATGGCGTCTAAACATCAAATAAGTGCAAAACAACTCTTTTACAAGTTTAATGTGGGGAAAAGGCTGTAATAGCTGTTTCACACAGGGAAGAGGCTTTTAAGCTGTTATTTGCAGGTAACACACGTTTTAACCACTATTGCAGTGTGAGTTGTCAAATAAGCTGCATTCTTCAATGTCCCACTGAGATCAACACATTTAAGTCATAAAAGCACTCTGGAGTGGATCTTCTTTCGTTTCAATGTGATTCCAGTGTCTTTGAACACAAAATGGCGTCTAAACATCAAATAAGTGCAAAACAATGCTTTTACAAGTTTAATGTGGGGAAAAGGCTGTAATAGCTGTTTCACACAGGGAAGAGGCTTTTAAGCTGTTATTTGCAGGTAACACACGTTTTAACCACTATTGCAGTGTGAGTTGTCAAATAAGCTGCATTCTTCAATGTCCCACTGAGATCAACACATTTAAGTCATAAAAGCACTCTGGAGTGGATCTTCTTTTGTTTCAGTGTGATTCCAGTGTCTTTGAACACAAAATGGCGTCTAAACATCAAATAAGTGCAAAACAATGCTTTTACAAGTTTAATGTGGGCAAAAGCCGGAAACAGCTGTTTCACGCAGGAAAGAGGCTTTTAAGCTGTTATTTGCAGGTAACATGCATTTTAACCACTATTGCAGTGTCAGTTGTCAAATAAGCTGCATTCTTCAATATCCCACTGAGATCAACACATTTAGGTCATAAAAGCACTCTGGAGTGGATCTTCTTTTGTTTCAGTGTGATTCCAGTGTCTTTGAACACAAAATGGCGTCTAAACATCAAATAAGTGCAAAACAATGCTTTTACAAGTTTAATGTGGGGAAAAGGCTGTAATAGCTGTTTCACACAGGGAAGAGGCTTTTAAGCTGTTATTTGCAGGTAACACACGTTTTAACCACTATTGCAGTGTCAGTTGTCAAATAAGCTGCATTCTTCAATGTCCCACTGAGATCAACACATTTAAGTCATAAAAGCACTCTGGAGTGGATCTTCTGTCGTTTCAGTGTGATTCCAGTGTCTTTGAACACAAAATGGCGTCTAAACATCAAATAAGTGCAAAACAATGCTTTTACAAGTTTAATGTGGGGAAAAGGCTGTAATAGCTGTTTCACACAGGGAAGAGGCCTTTAAGCTGTTATTTGCAGGTAACACACGTTTTAACCACTATTGCAGTGTGAGTTGTCAAATAAGCTGCATTCTTCAATGTCCCACCGAGATCAACACATTTAAGTCATAACAGCACTCTGGAGTGGATCTTCTTTCGTTTCAATGTGATTCCAGTGTCTTTGAACACAAAATGGCGTCTAAACATCAAATAAGTGCAAAACAATGCTTTTACAAGTTTAATGTGGGCAAAAAGCCGGAAACAGCTGTTTCACGCAGGAAAGAGGCTTTTATGCTGTTATTTGCAGGTAACACACGTTTTAACCACTATTGCAGTGTGAGTTGTCAAATAAGCTGCATTCTTCAATGTCCCACCGAGATCAACACATTTAAGTCATAACAGCACTCTGGAGTGGATCTTCTTTCGTTTCAATGTGATTCCAGTGTCTTTGAACACAAAATGGCGTCTAAACATCAAATAAGTGCAAAACAATGTTTTTACAAGTTTAATGTGGGGAAAAGGCTGTAATAGCTGTTTCACACAGGGAAGAGGCTTTTAAGCTGTTATTTGCAGTTAACATGCATTTTAACCACTATTGCAGTGTCAGTTGTCAAATAAGCTGCATTCTTCAATATCCCACTGAGATCAACACATTTAAGTCATAAAAGCACTCTGGAGTGGATCTTCTTTTGTTTCAGTGTGATTCCAGTGTCTTTGAACACAAAATGGCGTCTAAACATCAAATAAGTGCAAAACAATGCTTTTACAAGTTTAATGTGGGCAAAAAGCCGGAAACAGCTGTTTCACGCAGGAAAGAGGCTTTTAAGCTGTTATTTGCAGGTAACATGCATTTTAACCACTATTGCAGTGTCAGTTGTCAAATAAGCTGCATTCTTCAATATCCCACTGAGATCAACACATTTAGGTCATAAAAGCACTCTGGAGTGGATCTTCTGTCGTTTCAGTGTGATTCCAGTGTCTTTGAACACAAAATGGCGTCTAAACATCAAATAAGTGCAAAACAATGCTTTTACAAGTTTAATGTGGGCAAAAAGCCGGAAACAGCTGTTTCACGCAGGAAAGAGGCTTTTAAGCTGTTATTTGCAGGTAACATGCATTTTAACCACTATTGCAGTGTCAGTTGTCAAATAAGCTGCATTCTTCAATATCCCACTGAGATCAACACATTTAAGTCATAAAAGCACTCTGGAGTGGATCTTCTTTTGTTTCAGTGTGATTCCAGTGTCTTTGAACACAAAATGGCGTCTAAACATCAAATAAGTGCAAAACAACTCTTTTACAAGTTTAATGTGGGGAAAAGGCTGTAATAGCTGTTTCACACAGGGAAGAGGCTTTTAAGCTGTTATTTGCAGGTAACACACGTTTTAACCACTATTGCAGTGTGAGTTGTCAAATAAGCTGCATTCTTCAATGTCCCACTGAGATCAACACATTTAAGTCATAAAAGCACTCTGGAGTGGATCTTCTTTCGTTTCAATGTGATTCCAGTGTCTTTGAACACAAAATGGCGTCTAAACATCAAATAAGTGCAAAACAATGCTTTTACAAGTTTAATGTGGGGAAAAGGCTGTAATAGCTGTTTCACACAGGGAAGAGGCTTTTAAGCTGTTATTTGCAGGTAACACACGTTTTTAACCACTATTGCAGTGTGAGTTGTCAAATAAGCTGCATTCTTCAATGTCCCACTGAGATCAACACATTTAAGTCATAAAAGCACTCTGGAGTGGATCTTCTTTTGTTTCAGTGTGATTCCAGTGTCTTTGAACACAAAATGGCGTCTAAACATCAAATAAGTGCAAAACAATGCTTTTACAAGTTTAATGTGGGCAAAAAGCCGGAAACAGCTGTTTCACGCAGGAAAGAGGCTTTTAAGCTGTTATTTGCAGGTAACATGCATTTTAACCACTATTGCAGTGTCAGTTGTCAAATAAGCTGCATTCTTCAATATCCCACTGAGATCAACACATTTAGGTCATAAAAGCACTCTGGAGTGGATCTTCTTTTGTTTCAGTGTGATTCCAGTGTCTTTGAACACAAAATGGCGTCTAAACATCAAATAAGTGCAAAACAATGCTTTTACAAGTTTAATGTGGGGAAAAGGCTGTAATAGCTGTTTCACACAGGGAAGAGGCTTTTAAGCTGTTATTTGCAGGTAACACACGTTTTAACCACTATTGCAGTGTCAGTTGTCAAATAAGCTGCATTCTTCAATGTCCCACTGAGATCAACACATTTAAGTCATAAAAGCACTCTGGAGTGGATCTTCTGTCGTTTCAGTGTGATTCCAGTGTCTTTGAACACAAAATGGCGTCTAAACATCAAATAAGTGCAAAACAATGCTTTTACAAGTTTAATGTGGGGAAAAGGCTGTAATAGCTGTTTCACGCAGGGAAGAGGCTTTTAAGCTGTTATTTGCAGGTAACACACGTTTGAACCACTATTGCAGTGTCAGTCGTCAAATAACCTGCATTCTTCAATGTCCCACTGATATCAATACATTTAAGTCATAAAAGCACTCTGGAGTGGATCTTCTGTCGTTTCAGTGTGATTCCAGTGACTTTGAACACAAAATGGCGTCTAAACATCAAATAAGTGCAAAACAATGCTTTTACAAGTTTAATGTGGGGA
>NW_028155260.1:0-87409 GCF_963514095.1 Eutrigla gurnardus | reverse complement strand
CCCGCCCGTCTAGGCTCCTCTGGGGCCCTACGCGCTCCCTCCAGCCGAGGAGCGGAGGAGGGGCGGGAGGGCGATGTGACGAGAATGTGAGATGTGAAGACCTAAGAAGCTAAACCAGAGATAAAGAGCGGTGATGTGTCTACATCAAGAACGCTCCCCCGCCCGTCTAGGCTCCTCTGGGGCCCTACGCGCTCCCTCCAGCCGAGGAGCGGAGGAGGGGCGGGAGGGCGTGAAATGTGACGCATGTGGTGAAGCAGTGGCCAGGTGAGCGTGTGTGCGTGTGTGTGTTCCAGGTCCGTAGTGAGGATGATGAGTAACAGATCCTGTCTTTCCAGATCCAGATGTCCCAGTCCGAGTCCCTCGTGCAGTGATTCCAGAAGAGCAGAGCAGTCATGATTGTGGTTTCCTGTTTGAGATGCTGTTTAGACTTTTTTGGAGGGAATTTGCTTGAAGGATTGTTGTACAATTAATTAAATAATCAATTAAACACTTAATTGAATAATTCAATAATTAATTAAATGAATCTTCTGCCATAATCACTACTCAGCAACAGTCCCGACCTGAACACTGGAGCAACAGAGACGAGCTCTTCGCGGCAGCCGAGCTGACCACGGCCCAGATCCGACATAAACACCCGAGCAACAGAGATTACCTCTTCGCGGCAGCCAAGCTGACCACGGCCGGACGGCGTTTGACCGGAAGCTGAACAGGACGGAAAGTGCTGTATTGAATTAATAATAAATAAAATACACAATTGAATAATAATCCCTTTTGGTTTTGTTGTCATTGTTGTTGTTGTGGTCGTCTTTCAGGTTGTTATGGGTTAGTGTCTCTTCAGACGTGTTAAATAAATCCGTTTTTGGTTTTATTATTGGTTATTGTTGTCTTTAGGGTTGTTCAGTAGTTTTGTTCCTTTAAGCTTGTTGCCATTTAGTTTTTTCAAATGTTGTCGGGATTGAGTTTTGCTGTTGAGTAATTATATGATTTCGGACACATCATCAGTAGTGGACCCCAGGATCATCGGGCGTTTCGGCCATTAACACTAGACACCCTCACCCGGGGGGGGCCCTCTCCAGCTGATCAGTTCCGGAGAGTGTGTCTGTCTTATTGCCAATCAGGTGTTATTCCGTTTTTCCTTTTATCTGGAATTAATCATTAATTAATTACTATTTATTTATTATTTATTCTGTATTATTTCATAAATGAATAATAGATAGTAGATAAATAAATAAGCCGGGTTGGCGTTAGGCTTGCAGTCAGGTTATCATCAGTCTGGTGTTTAAACCTCATTTTTAACCGTATATTTAATCTAATTTAATTTGACTTTAATTAAGATTGAATCCGTCCAGTAGGTATTAGTTGTACAAACAGGGGAGAAAAGGTTAATGGAGGTGAATACTTACCAACTGTTTAAACCAGACCAGTTGTTAACACCGCTAGGTAGCTCTGGCCTGGCCCAACAGGTTGAAAGTCTGCCTGTTTATTCAAAATGATCCCCCTGTGTGTCCCATACACCGCTCGACCACCAGGAGATGCTGTTAATCCATATCCAGTCCAGAGCTTAGTTCCTGAAGTCATGAACTGCAACATTACTTTCTGTCATGGTGCAAGCAGACAAGATTAGTTTTCTTTTATTTTTTGCAGTTGGTATAAAAGTCTGCTTACTTTGTTGAGAGTAGTTTATTTAGTAGTTAATGAGGTTTTTAACATCAAATTGTGGTTAAAATGAGGAGAAATTAGCGTTTTTGTTTTCTACCCAGCATGCTTTGCTGTTAAAATGTGTCTTTTGTGAATAACTTTCCTTCTGAAGGTGCTAGAGAGTTAGGATCAAAGCCGACTTGGTTTTAGGAGGTCCCGTGCATCCAGTAGAGTCCGGCCCGTCCTCTTCAGGTTCACCAGAAGTACATTATTTCTTGCAGTTGGTATAAAAGTATTCTTACTTTGTTGAGAGTAGTTTATTTAGCAGTTATGAGGGTTTTTTTAACCTCAAATGGTGGTTAAAATAAGGGGAAATTAGCGTTTTTGTTTTCTACCCAGCATGCTTTGCTGTTAAAATGTGTGTTTTGTGAATAACTTGCCTTCTGAAGGTGCTAGAGGGTTAGGATCACAGCCAACTTGGTTTTACGAGGTCCCGTGCATCCAGTAGTGTCCGGCTCGTCCTCTTCAGGTTCACCAGAAGTACATTAATGGTCATACAGGGAGTGTTTTACCTTAATTATCTGGGGTAAGTGGACCCTTAAGAGAACCAGGATGGAGTATGGGTCCCAGAAGAGGAGTTATGCCAGGTCTAAGTCAAAGAGGCTTGCAGGGAGACAAGTCAGTCCGAAGGCTCTGGCTGGTTAGGTATAGAGAAAAGACACATGGAGCTCCCCGCGTCGTCCAACGACTTCGCAGTTGAATGGAGCACCAAGGCATGGCACTGGCCGGCGCCTGTCGTTCAAGTCTCCCCCGCCTGATGAACTTAGACCTGAGGAGTGAGTGAGGCGTTGAGGACAGGCATGGTGGTGGAATACTGAGGGTCAGGACACGTTATTGGATGTTGGCATCATACAAGAAGAGTTAGGTTTAGGGTCAGGTGGTTAGGGTTAGGATTAGAGGTCAGGGTGATGGTTAGGGTCAGGGTTAGAGGTCAGGGTGAGGGATAGGAGTTAAGGCTCCTCTGGGGCCCTCCCAGCACACACCAGCCGAGGAGTGGAGGGCGATGTGACGAGAATGTGCGATGTGAAGACCTAGGAAGCTAAACCAGAGATAAAGAGCGGTGATGTGTCTACATCAAGAACGCTCCCCCGCCCGTCTAGGCTCCTCTGGGGCCCTACGCGCTCCCTCCAGCCGAGGAGCGGAGGAGGGGCGGGAGGGCGATGTGACGAGAATGTGAGATGTGAAGACCTAAGAAGCTAAACCAGAGATAAAGAGCGGTGATGTGTCTACATCAAGAACGCTCCCCCGCCCGTCTAGGCTCCTCTGGGGCCCTACGCGCTCCCTCCAGCCGAGGAGCGGAGGAGGGGCGGGAGGGCGTGAAATGTGACGCATGTGGTGAAGCAGTGGCCAGGTGAGCGTGTGTGCGTGTGTGTGTTCCAGGTCCGTAGTGAGGATGATGAGTAACAGATCCTGTCTTTCCAGATCCAGATGTCCCAGTCCGAGTCCCTCGTGCAGTGATTCCAGAAGAGCAGAGCAGTCATGATTGTGGTTTCCTGTTTGAGATGCTGTTTAGACTTTTTTGGAGGGAATTTGCTTGAAGGATTGTTGTACAATTAATTAAATAATCAATTAAACACTTAATTGAATAATTCAATAATTAATTAAATGAATCTTCTGCCATAATCACTACTCAGCAACAGTCCCGACCTGAACACTGGAGCAACAGAGACGAGCTCTTCGCGGCAGCCGAGCTGACCACGGCCCAGATCCGACATAAACACCCGAGCAACAGAGATTACCTCTTCGCGGCAGCCAAGCTGACCACGGCCGGACGGCGTTTGACCGGAAGCTGAACAGGACGGAAAGTGCTGTATTGAATTAATAATAAATAAAATACACAATTGAATAATAATCCCTTTTGGTTTTGTTGTCATTGTTGTTGTTGTGGTCGTCTTTCAGGTTGTTATGGGTTAGTGTCTCTTCAGACGTGTTAAATAAATCCGTTTTTGGTTTTATTATTGGTTATTGTTGTCTTTAGGGTTGTTCAGTAGTTTTGTTCCTTTAAGCTTGTTGCCATTTAGTTTTTTCAAATGTTGTCGGGATTGAGTTTTGCTGTTGAGTAATTATATGATTTCGGACACATCATCAGTAGTGGACCCCAGGATCATCGGGCGTTTCGGCCATTAACACTAGACACCCTCACCCGGGGGGGGCCCTCTCCAGCTGATCAGTTCCGGAGAGTGTGTCTGTCTTATTGCCAATCAGGTGTTATTCCGTTTTTCCTTTTATCTGGAATTAATCATTAATTAATTACTATTTATTTATTATTTATTCTGTATTATTTCATAAATGAATAATAGATAGTAGATAAATAAATAAGCCGGGTTGGCGTTAGGCTTGCAGTCAGGTTATCATCAGTCTGGTGTTTAAACCTCATTTTTAACCGTATATTTAATCTAATTTAATTTGACTTTAATTAAGATTGAATCCGTCCAGTAGGTATTAGTTGTACAAACAGGGGAGAAAAGGTTAATGGAGGTGAATACTTACCAACTGTTTAAACCAGACCAGTTGTTAACACCGCTAGGTAGCTCTGGCCTGGCCCAACAGGTTGAAAGTCTGCCTGTTTATTCAAAATGATCCCCCTGTGTGTCCCATACACCGCTCGACCACCAGGAGATGCTGTTAATCCATATCCAGTCCAGAGCTTAGTTCCTGAAGTCATGAACTGCAACATTACTTTCTGTCATGGTGCAAGCAGACAAGATTAGTTTTCTTTTATTTTTTGCAGTTGGTATAAAAGTCTGCTTACTTTGTTGAGAGTAGTTTATTTAGTAGTTAATGAGGTTTTTAACATCAAATTGTGGTTAAAATGAGGAGAAATTAGCGTTTTTGTTTTCTACCCAGCATGCTTTGCTGTTAAAATGTGTCTTTTGTGAATAACTTTCCTTCTGAAGGTGCTAGAGAGTTAGGATCAAAGCCGACTTGGTTTTAGGAGGTCCCGTGCATCCAGTAGAGTCCGGCCCGTCCTCTTCAGGTTCACCAGAAGTACATTATTTCTTGCAGTTGGTATAAAAGTATTCTTACTTTGTTGAGAGTAGTTTATTTAGCAGTTATGAGGGTTTTTTTAACCTCAAATGGTGGTTAAAATAAGGGGAAATTAGCGTTTTTGTTTTCTACCCAGCATGCTTTGCTGTTAAAATGTGTGTTTTGTGAATAACTTGCCTTCTGAAGGTGCTAGAGGGTTAGGATCACAGCCAACTTGGTTTTACGAGGTCCCGTGCATCCAGTAGTGTCCGGCTCGTCCTCTTCAGGTTCACCAGAAGTACATTAATGGTCATACAGGGAGTGTTTTACCTTAATTATCTGGGGTAAGTGGACCCTTAAGAGAACCAGGATGGAGTATGGGTCCCAGAAGAGGAGTTATGCCAGGTCTAAGTCAAAGAGGCTTGCAGGGAGACAAGTCAGTCCGAAGGCTCTGGCTGGTTAGGTATAGAGAAAAGACACATGGAGCTCCCCGCGTCGTCCAACGACTTCGCAGTTGAATGGAGCACCAAGGCATGGCACTGGCCGGCGCCTGTCGTTCAAGTCTCCCCCGCCTGATGAACTTAGACCTGAGGAGTGAGTGAGGCGTTGAGGACAGGCATGGTGGTGGAATACTGAGGGTCAGGACACGTTATTGGATGTTGGCATCATACAAGAAGAGTTAGGTTTAGGGTCAGGTGGTTAGGGTTAGGATTAGAGGTCAGGGTGATGGTTAGGGTCAGGGTTAGAGGTCAGGGTGAGGGATAGGAGTTAAGGCTCCTCTGGGGCCCTCCCAGCACACACCAGCCGAGGAGTGGAGGGCGATGTGACGAGAATGTGCGATGTGAAGACCTAGGAAGCTAAACCAGAGATAAAGAGCGGTGATGTGTCTACATCAAGAACGCTCCCCCGCCCGTCTAGGCTCCTCTGGGGCCCTACGCGCTCCCTCCAGCCGAGGAGCGGAGGAGGGGCGGGAGGGCGATGTGACGAGAATGTGAGATGTGAAGACCTAAGAAGCTAAACCAGAGATAAAGAGCGGTGATGTGTCTACATCAAGAACGCTCCCCCGCCCGTCTAGGCTCCTCTGGGGCCCTACGCGCTCCCTCCAGCCGAGGAGCGGAGGAGGGGCGGGAGGGCGTGAAATGTGACGCATGTGGTGAAGCAGTGGCCAGGTGAGCGTGTGTGCGTGTGTGTGTTCCAGGTCCGTAGTGAGGATGATGAGTAACAGATCCTGTCTTTCCAGATCCAGATGTCCCAGTCCGAGTCCCTCGTGCAGTGATTCCAGAAGAGCAGAGCAGTCATGATTGTGGTTTCCTGTTTGAGATGCTGTTTAGACTTTTTTGGAGGGAATTTGCTTGAAGGATTGTTGTACAATTAATTAAATAATCAATTAAACACTTAATTGAATAATTCAATAATTAATTAAATGAATCTTCTGCCATAATCACTACTCAGCAACAGTCCCGACCTGAACACTGGAGCAACAGAGACGAGCTCTTCGCGGCAGCCGAGCTGACCACGGCCCAGATCCGACATAAACACCCGAGCAACAGAGATTACCTCTTCGCGGCAGCCAAGCTGACCACGGCCGGACGGCGTTTGACCGGAAGCTGAACAGGACGGAAAGTGCTGTATTGAATTAATAATAAATAAAATACACAATTGAATAATAATCCCTTTTGGTTTTGTTGTCATTGTTGTTGTTGTGGTCGTCTTTCAGGTTGTTATGGGTTAGTGTCTCTTCAGACGTGTTAAATAAATCCGTTTTTGGTTTTATTATTGGTTATTGTTGTCTTTAGGGTTGTTCAGTAGTTTTGTTCCTTTAAGCTTGTTGCCATTTAGTTTTTTCAAATGTTGTCGGGATTGAGTTTTGCTGTTGAGTAATTATATGATTTCGGACACATCATCAGTAGTGGACCCCAGGATCATCGGGCGTTTCGGCCATTAACACTAGACACCCTCACCCGGGGGGGGCCCTCTCCAGCTGATCAGTTCCGGAGAGTGTGTCTGTCTTATTGCCAATCAGGTGTTATTCCGTTTTTCCTTTTATCTGGAATTAATCATTAATTAATTACTATTTATTTATTATTTATTCTGTATTATTTCATAAATGAATAATAGATAGTAGATAAATAAATAAGCCGGGTTGGCGTTAGGCTTGCAGTCAGGTTATCATCAGTCTGGTGTTTAAACCTCATTTTTAACCGTATATTTAATCTAATTTAATTTGACTTTAATTAAGATTGAATCCGTCCAGTAGGTATTAGTTGTACAAACAGGGGAGAAAAGGTTAATGGAGGTGAATACTTACCAACTGTTTAAACCAGACCAGTTGTTAACACCGCTAGGTAGCTCTGGCCTGGCCCAACAGGTTGAAAGTCTGCCTGTTTATTCAAAATGATCCCCCTGTGTGTCCCATACACCGCTCGACCACCAGGAGATGCTGTTAATCCATATCCAGTCCAGAGCTTAGTTCCTGAAGTCATGAACTGCAACATTACTTTCTGTCATGGTGCAAGCAGACAAGATTAGTTTTCTTTTATTTTTTGCAGTTGGTATAAAAGTCTGCTTACTTTGTTGAGAGTAGTTTATTTAGTAGTTAATGAGGTTTTTAACATCAAATTGTGGTTAAAATGAGGAGAAATTAGCGTTTTTGTTTTCTACCCAGCATGCTTTGCTGTTAAAATGTGTCTTTTGTGAATAACTTTCCTTCTGAAGGTGCTAGAGAGTTAGGATCAAAGCCGACTTGGTTTTAGGAGGTCCCGTGCATCCAGTAGAGTCCGGCCCGTCCTCTTCAGGTTCACCAGAAGTACATTATTTCTTGCAGTTGGTATAAAAGTATTCTTACTTTGTTGAGAGTAGTTTATTTAGCAGTTATGAGGGTTTTTTTAACCTCAAATGGTGGTTAAAATAAGGGGAAATTAGCGTTTTTGTTTTCTACCCAGCATGCTTTGCTGTTAAAATGTGTGTTTTGTGAATAACTTGCCTTCTGAAGGTGCTAGAGGGTTAGGATCACAGCCAACTTGGTTTTACGAGGTCCCGTGCATCCAGTAGTGTCCGGCTCGTCCTCTTCAGGTTCACCAGAAGTACATTAATGGTCATACAGGGAGTGTTTTACCTTAATTATCTGGGGTAAGTGGACCCTTAAGAGAACCAGGATGGAGTATGGGTCCCAGAAGAGGAGTTATGCCAGGTCTAAGTCAAAGAGGCTTGCAGGGAGACAAGTCAGTCCGAAGGCTCTGGCTGGTTAGGTATAGAGAAAAGACACATGGAGCTCCCCGCGTCGTCCAACGACTTCGCAGTTGAATGGAGCACCAAGGCATGGCACTGGCCGGCGCCTGTCGTTCAAGTCTCCCCCGCCTGATGAACTTAGACCTGAGGAGTGAGCGAGGCGTTGAGGACAGGCATGGTGGTGGAATACTGAGGGTCAGGACACGTTATTGGATGTTGGCATCATACAAGAAGAGTTAGGTTTAGGGTCAGGTGGTTAGGGTTAGGATTAGAGGTCAGGGTGATGGTTAGGGTCAGGGTTAGAGGTCAGGGTGAGGGATAGGAGTTAAGGCTCCTCTGGGGCCCTCCCAGCACACACCAGCCGAGGAGTGGAGGGCGATGTGACGAGAATGTGCGATGTGAAGACCTAGGAAGCTAAACCAGAGATAAAGAGCGGTGATGTGTCTACATCAAGAACGCTCCCCCGCCCGTCTAGGCTCCTCTGGGGCCCTACGCGCTCCCTCCAGCCGAGGAGCGGAGGAGGGGCGGGAGGGCGATGTGACGAGAATGTGAGATGTGAAGACCTAAGAAGCTAAACCAGAGATAAAGAGCGGTGATGTGTCTACATCAAGAACGCTCCCCCGCCCGTCTAGGCTCCTCTGGGGCCCTACGCGCTCCCTCCAGCCGAGGAGCGGAGGAGGGGCGGGAGGGCGTGAAATGTGACGCATGTGGTGAAGCAGTGGCCAGGTGAGCGTGTGTGCGTGTGTGTGTTCCAGGTCCGTAGTGAGGATGATGAGTAACAGATCCTGTCTTTCCAGATCCAGATGTCCCAGTCCGAGTCCCTCGTGCAGTGATTCCAGAAGAGCAGAGCAGTCATGATTGTGGTTTCCTGTTTGAGATGCTGTTTAGACTTTTTTGGAGGGAATTTGCTTGAAGGATTGTTGTACAATTAATTAAATAATCAATTAAACACTTAATTGAATAATTCAATAATTAATTAAATGAATCTTCTGCCATAATCACTACTCAGCAACAGTCCCGACCTGAACACTGGAGCAACAGAGACGAGCTCTTCGCGGCAGCCGAGCTGACCACGGCCCAGATCCGACATAAACACCCGAGCAACAGAGATTACCTCTTCGCGGCAGCCAAGCTGACCACGGCCGGACGGCGTTTGACCGGAAGCTGAACAGGACGGAAAGTGCTGTATTGAATTAATAATAAATAAAATACACAATTGAATAATAATCCCTTTTGGTTTTGTTGTCATTGTTGTTGTTGTGGTCGTCTTTCAGGTTGTTATGGGTTAGTGTCTCTTCAGACGTGTTAAATAAATCCGTTTTTGGTTTTATTATTGGTTATTGTTGTCTTTAGGGTTGTTCAGTAGTTTTGTTCCTTTAAGCTTGTTGCCATTTAGTTTTTTCAAATGTTGTCGGGATTGAGTTTTGCTGTTGAGTAATTATATGATTTCGGACACATCATCAGTAGTGGACCCCAGGATCATCGGGCGTTTCGGCCATTAACACTAGACACCCTCACCCGGGGGGGGCCCTCTCCAGCTGATCAGTTCCGGAGAGTGTGTCTGTCTTATTGCCAATCAGGTGTTATTCCGTTTTTCCTTTTATCTGGAATTAATCATTAATTAATTACTATTTATTTATTATTTATTCTGTATTATTTCATAAATGAATAATAGATAGTAGATAAATAAATAAGCCGGGTTGGCGTTAGGCTTGCAGTCAGGTTATCATCAGTCTGGTGTTTAAACCTCATTTTTAACCGTATATTTAATCTAATTTAATTTGACTTTAATTAAGATTGAATCCGTCCAGTAGGTATTAGTTGTACAAACAGGGGAGAAAAGGTTAATGGAGGTGAATACTTACCAACTGTTTAAACCAGACCAGTTGTTAACACCGCTAGGTAGCTCTGGCCTGGCCCAACAGGTTGAAAGTCTGCCTGTTTATTCAAAATGATCCCCCTGTGTGTCCCATACACCGCTCGACCACCAGGAGATGCTGTTAATCCATATCCAGTCCAGAGCTTAGTTCCTGAAGTCATGAACTGCAACATTACTTTCTGTCATGGTGCAAGCAGACAAGATTAGTTTTCTTTTATTTTTTGCAGTTGGTATAAAAGTCTGCTTACTTTGTTGAGAGTAGTTTATTTAGTAGTTAATGAGGTTTTTAACATCAAATTGTGGTTAAAATGAGGAGAAATTAGCGTTTTTGTTTTCTACCCAGCATGCTTTGCTGTTAAAATGTGTCTTTTGTGAATAACTTTCCTTCTGAAGGTGCTAGAGAGTTAGGATCAAAGCCGACTTGGTTTTAGGAGGTCCCGTGCATCCAGTAGAGTCCGGCCCGTCCTCTTCAGGTTCACCAGAAGTACATTATTTCTTGCAGTTGGTATAAAAGTATTCTTACTTTGTTGAGAGTAGTTTATTTAGCAGTTATGAGGGTTTTTTTAACCTCAAATGGTGGTTAAAATAAGGGGAAATTAGCGTTTTTGTTTTCTACCCAGCATGCTTTGCTGTTAAAATGTGTGTTTTGTGAATAACTTGCCTTCTGAAGGTGCTAGAGGGTTAGGATCACAGCCAACTTGGTTTTACGAGGTCCCGTGCATCCAGTAGTGTCCGGCTCGTCCTCTTCAGGTTCACCAGAAGTACATTAATGGTCATACAGGGAGTGTTTTACCTTAATTATCTGGGGTAAGTGGACCCTTAAGAGAACCAGGATGGAGTATGGGTCCCAGAAGAGGAGTTATGCCAGGTCTAAGTCAAAGAGGCTTGCAGGGAGACAAGTCAGTCCGAAGGCTCTGGCTGGTTAGGTATAGAGAAAAGACACATGGAGCTCCCCGCGTCGTCCAACGACTTCGCAGTTGAATGGAGCACCAAGGCATGGCACTGGCCGGCGCCTGTCGTTCAAGTCTCCCCCGCCTGATGAACTTAGACCTGAGGAGTGAGCGAGGCGTTGAGGACAGGCATGGTGGTGGAATACTGAGGGTCAGGACACGTTATTGGATGTTGGCATCATACAAGAAGAGTTAGGTTTAGGGTCAGGTGGTTAGGGTTAGGATTAGAGGTCAGGGTGATGGTTAGGGTCAGGGTTAGAGGTCAGGGTGAGGGATAGGAGTTAAGGCTCCTCTGGGGCCCTCCCAGCACACACCAGCCGAGGAGTGGAGGGCGATGTGACGAGAATGTGCGATGTGAAGACCTAGGAAGCTAAACCAGAGATAAAGAGCGGTGATGTGTCTACATCAAGAACGCTCCCCCGCCCGTCTAGGCTCCTCTGGGGCCCTACGCGCTCCCTCCAGCCGAGGAGCGGAGGAGGGGCGGGAGGGCGATGTGACGAGAATGTGAGATGTGAAGACCTAAGAAGCTAAACCAGAGATAAAGAGCGGTGATGTGTCTACATCAAGAACGCTCCCCCGCCCGTCTAGGCTCCTCTGGGGCCCTACGCGCTCCCTCCAGCCGAGGAGCGGAGGAGGGGCGGGAGGGCGTGAAATGTGACGCATGTGGTGAAGCAGTGGCCAGGTGAGCGTGTGTGCGTGTGTGTGTTCCAGGTCCGTAGTGAGGATGATGAGTAACAGATCCTGTCTTTCCAGATCCAGATGTCCCAGTCCGAGTCCCTCGTGCAGTGATTCCAGAAGAGCAGAGCAGTCATGATTGTGGTTTCCTGTTTGAGATGCTGTTTAGACTTTTTTGGAGGGAATTTGCTTGAAGGATTGTTGTACAATTAATTAAATAATCAATTAAACACTTAATTGAATAATTCAATAATTAATTAAATGAATCTTCTGCCATAATCACTACTCAGCAACAGTCCCGACCTGAACACTGGAGCAACAGAGACGAGCTCTTCGCGGCAGCCGAGCTGACCACGGCCCAGATCCGACATAAACACCCGAGCAACAGAGATTACCTCTTCGCGGCAGCCAAGCTGACCACGGCCGGACGGCGTTTGACCGGAAGCTGAACAGGACGGAAAGTGCTGTATTGAATTAATAATAAATAAAATACACAATTGAATAATAATCCCTTTTGGTTTTGTTGTCATTGTTGTTGTTGTGGTCGTCTTTCAGGTTGTTATGGGTTAGTGTCTCTTCAGACGTGTTAAATAAATCCGTTTTTGGTTTTATTATTGGTTATTGTTGTCTTTAGGGTTGTTCAGTAGTTTTGTTCCTTTAAGCTTGTTGCCATTTAGTTTTTTCAAATGTTGTCGGGATTGAGTTTTGCTGTTGAGTAATTATATGATTTCGGACACATCATCAGTAGTGGACCCCAGGATCATCGGGCGTTTCGGCCATTAACACTAGACACCCTCACCCGGGGGGGGCCCTCTCCAGCTGATCAGTTCCGGAGAGTGTGTCTGTCTTATTGCCAATCAGGTGTTATTCCGTTTTTCCTTTTATCTGGAATTAATCATTAATTAATTACTATTTATTTATTATTTATTCTGTATTATTTCATAAATGAATAATAGATAGTAGATAAATAAATAAGCCGGGTTGGCGTTAGGCTTGCAGTCAGGTTATCATCAGTCTGGTGTTTAAACCTCATTTTTAACCGTATATTTAATCTAATTTAATTTGACTTTAATTAAGATTGAATCCGTCCAGTAGGTATTAGTTGTACAAACAGGGGAGAAAAGGTTAATGGAGGTGAATACTTACCAACTGTTTAAACCAGACCAGTTGTTAACACCGCTAGGTAGCTCTGGCCTGGCCCAACAGGTTGAAAGTCTGCCTGTTTATTCAAAATGATCCCCCTGTGTGTCCCATACACCGCTCGACCACCAGGAGATGCTGTTAATCCATATCCAGTCCAGAGCTTAGTTCCTGAAGTCATGAACTGCAACATTACTTTCTGTCATGGTGCAAGCAGACAAGATTAGTTTTCTTTTATTTTTTGCAGTTGGTATAAAAGTCTGCTTACTTTGTTGAGAGTAGTTTATTTAGTAGTTAATGAGGTTTTTAACATCAAATTGTGGTTAAAATGAGGAGAAATTAGCGTTTTTGTTTTCTACCCAGCATGCTTTGCTGTTAAAATGTGTCTTTTGTGAATAACTTTCCTTCTGAAGGTGCTAGAGAGTTAGGATCAAAGCCGACTTGGTTTTAGGAGGTCCCGTGCATCCAGTAGAGTCCGGCCCGTCCTCTTCAGGTTCACCAGAAGTACATTATTTCTTGCAGTTGGTATAAAAGTATTCTTACTTTGTTGAGAGTAGTTTATTTAGCAGTTATGAGGGTTTTTTTAACCTCAAATGGTGGTTAAAATAAGGGGAAATTAGCGTTTTTGTTTTCTACCCAGCATGCTTTGCTGTTAAAATGTGTGTTTTGTGAATAACTTGCCTTCTGAAGGTGCTAGAGGGTTAGGATCACAGCCAACTTGGTTTTACGAGGTCCCGTGCATCCAGTAGTGTCCGGCTCGTCCTCTTCAGGTTCACCAGAAGTACATTAATGGTCATACAGGGAGTGTTTTACCTTAATTATCTGGGGTAAGTGGACCCTTAAGAGAACCAGGATGGAGTATGGGTCCCAGAAGAGGAGTTATGCCAGGTCTAAGTCAAAGAGGCTTGCAGGGAGACAAGTCAGTCCGAAGGCTCTGGCTGGTTAGGTATAGAGAAAAGACACATGGAGCTCCCCGCGTCGTCCAACGACTTCGCAGTTGAATGGAGCACCAAGGCATGGCACTGGCCGGCGCCTGTCGTTCAAGTCTCCCCCGCCTGATGAACTTAGACCTGAGGAGTGAGCGAGGCGTTGAGGACAGGCATGGTGGTGGAATACTGAGGGTCAGGACACGTTATTGGATGTTGGCATCATACAAGAAGAGTTAGGTTTAGGGTCAGGTGGTTAGGGTTAGGATTAGAGGTCAGGGTGATGGTTAGGGTCAGGGTTAGAGGTCAGGGTGAGGGATAGGAGTTAAGGCTCCTCTGGGGCCCTCCCAGCACACACCAGCCGAGGAGTGGAGGGCGATGTGACGAGAATGTGCGATGTGAAGACCTAGGAAGCTAAACCAGAGATAAAGAGCGGTGATGTGTCTACATCAAGAACGCTCCCCCGCCCGTCTAGGCTCCTCTGGGGCCCTACGCGCTCCCTCCAGCCGAGGAGCGGAGGAGGGGCGGGAGGGCGATGTGACGAGAATGTGAGATGTGAAGACCTAAGAAGCTAAACCAGAGATAAAGAGCGGTGATGTGTCTACATCAAGAACGCTCCCCCGCCCGTCTAGGCTCCTCTGGGGCCCTACGCGCTCCCTCCAGCCGAGGAGCGGAGGAGGGGCGGGAGGGCGTGAAATGTGACGCATGTGGTGAAGCAGTGGCCAGGTGAGCGTGTGTGCGTGTGTGTGTTCCAGGTCCGTAGTGAGGATGATGAGTAACAGATCCTGTCTTTCCAGATCCAGATGTCCCAGTCCGAGTCCCTCGTGCAGTGATTCCAGAAGAGCAGAGCAGTCATGATTGTGGTTTCCTGTTTGAGATGCTGTTTAGACTTTTTTGGAGGGAATTTGCTTGAAGGATTGTTGTACAATTAATTAAATAATCAATTAAACACTTAATTGAATAATTCAATAATTAATTAAATGAATCTTCTGCCATAATCACTACTCAGCAACAGTCCCGACCTGAACACTGGAGCAACAGAGACGAGCTCTTCGCGGCAGCCGAGCTGACCACGGCCCAGATCCGACATAAACACCCGAGCAACAGAGATTACCTCTTCGCGGCAGCCAAGCTGACCACGGCCGGACGGCGTTTGACCGGAAGCTGAACAGGACGGAAAGTGCTGTATTGAATTAATAATAAATAAAATACACAATTGAATAATAATCCCTTTTGGTTTTGTTGTCATTGTTGTTGTTGTGGTCGTCTTTCAGGTTGTTATGGGTTAGTGTCTCTTCAGACGTGTTAAATAAATCCGTTTTTGGTTTTATTATTGGTTATTGTTGTCTTTAGGGTTGTTCAGTAGTTTTGTTCCTTTAAGCTTGTTGCCATTTAGTTTTTTCAAATGTTGTCGGGATTGAGTTTTGCTGTTGAGTAATTATATGATTTCGGACACATCATCAGTAGTGGACCCCAGGATCATCGGGCGTTTCGGCCATTAACACTAGACACCCTCACCCGGGGGGGGCCCTCTCCAGCTGATCAGTTCCGGAGAGTGTGTCTGTCTTATTGCCAATCAGGTGTTATTCCGTTTTTCCTTTTATCTGGAATTAATCATTAATTAATTACTATTTATTTATTATTTATTCTGTATTATTTCATAAATGAATAATAGATAGTAGATAAATAAATAAGCCGGGTTGGCGTTAGGCTTGCAGTCAGGTTATCATCAGTCTGGTGTTTAAACCTCATTTTTAACCGTATATTTAATCTAATTTAATTTGACTTTAATTAAGATTGAATCCGTCCAGTAGGTATTAGTTGTACAAACAGGGGAGAAAAGGTTAATGGAGGTGAATACTTACCAACTGTTTAAACCAGACCAGTTGTTAACACCGCTAGGTAGCTCTGGCCTGGCCCAACAGGTTGAAAGTCTGCCTGTTTATTCAAAATGATCCCCCTGTGTGTCCCATACACCGCTCGACCACCAGGAGATGCTGTTAATCCATATCCAGTCCAGAGCTTAGTTCCTGAAGTCATGAACTGCAACATTACTTTCTGTCATGGTGCAAGCAGACAAGATTAGTTTTCTTTTATTTTTTGCAGTTGGTATAAAAGTCTGCTTACTTTGTTGAGAGTAGTTTATTTAGTAGTTAATGAGGTTTTTAACATCAAATTGTGGTTAAAATGAGGAGAAATTAGCGTTTTTGTTTTCTACCCAGCATGCTTTGCTGTTAAAATGTGTCTTTTGTGAATAACTTTCCTTCTGAAGGTGCTAGAGAGTTAGGATCAAAGCCGACTTGGTTTTAGGAGGTCCCGTGCATCCAGTAGAGTCCGGCCCGTCCTCTTCAGGTTCACCAGAAGTACATTATTTCTTGCAGTTGGTATAAAAGTATTCTTACTTTGTTGAGAGTAGTTTATTTAGCAGTTATGAGGGTTTTTTTAACCTCAAATGGTGGTTAAAATAAGGGGAAATTAGCGTTTTTGTTTTCTACCCAGCATGCTTTGCTGTTAAAATGTGTGTTTTGTGAATAACTTGCCTTCTGAAGGTGCTAGAGGGTTAGGATCACAGCCAACTTGGTTTTACGAGGTCCCGTGCATCCAGTAGTGTCCGGCTCGTCCTCTTCAGGTTCACCAGAAGTACATTAATGGTCATACAGGGAGTGTTTTACCTTAATTATCTGGGGTAAGTGGACCCTTAAGAGAACCAGGATGGAGTATGGGTCCCAGAAGAGGAGTTATGCCAGGTCTAAGTCAAAGAGGCTTGCAGGGAGACAAGTCAGTCCGAAGGCTCTGGCTGGTTAGGTATAGAGAAAAGACACATGGAGCTCCCCGCGTCGTCCAACGACTTCGCAGTTGAATGGAGCACCAAGGCATGGCACTGGCCGGCGCCTGTCGTTCAAGTCTCCCCCGCCTGATGAACTTAGACCTGAGGAGTGAGCGAGGCGTTGAGGACAGGCATGGTGGTGGAATACTGAGGGTCAGGACACGTTATTGGATGTTGGCATCATACAAGAAGAGTTAGGTTTAGGGTCAGGTGGTTAGGGTTAGGATTAGAGGTCAGGGTGATGGTTAGGGTCAGGGTTAGAGGTCAGGGTGAGGGATAGGAGTTAAGGCTCCTCTGGGGCCCTCCCAGCACACACCAGCCGAGGAGTGGAGGGCGATGTGACGAGAATGTGCGATGTGAAGACCTAGGAAGCTAAACCAGAGATAAAGAGCGGTGATGTGTCTACATCAAGAACGCTCCCCCGCCCGTCTAGGCTCCTCTGGGGCCCTACGCGCTCCCTCCAGCCGAGGAGCGGAGGAGGGGCGGGAGGGCGATGTGACGAGAATGTGAGATGTGAAGACCTAAGAAGCTAAACCAGAGATAAAGAGCGGTGATGTGTCTACATCAAGAACGCTCCCCCGCCCGTCTAGGCTCCTCTGGGGCCCTACGCGCTCCCTCCAGCCGAGGAGCGGAGGAGGGGCGGGAGGGCGTGAAATGTGACGCATGTGGTGAAGCAGTGGCCAGGTGAGCGTGTGTGCGTGTGTGTGTTCCAGGTCCGTAGTGAGGATGATGAGTAACAGATCCTGTCTTTCCAGATCCAGATGTCCCAGTCCGAGTCCCTCGTGCAGTGATTCCAGAAGAGCAGAGCAGTCATGATTGTGGTTTCCTGTTTGAGATGCTGTTTAGACTTTTTTGGAGGGAATTTGCTTGAAGGATTGTTGTACAATTAATTAAATAATCAATTAAACACTTAATTGAATAATTCAATAATTAATTAAATGAATCTTCTGCCATAATCACTACTCAGCAACAGTCCCGACCTGAACACTGGAGCAACAGAGACGAGCTCTTCGCGGCAGCCGAGCTGACCACGGCCCAGATCCGACATAAACACCCGAGCAACAGAGATTACCTCTTCGCGGCAGCCAAGCTGACCACGGCCGGACGGCGTTTGACCGGAAGCTGAACAGGACGGAAAGTGCTGTATTGAATTAATAATAAATAAAATACACAATTGAATAATAATCCCTTTTGGTTTTGTTGTCATTGTTGTTGTTGTGGTCGTCTTTCAGGTTGTTATGGGTTAGTGTCTCTTCAGACGTGTTAAATAAATCCGTTTTTGGTTTTATTATTGGTTATTGTTGTCTTTAGGGTTGTTCAGTAGTTTTGTTCCTTTAAGCTTGTTGCCATTTAGTTTTTTCAAATGTTGTCGGGATTGAGTTTTGCTGTTGAGTAATTATATGATTTCGGACACATCATCAGTAGTGGACCCCAGGATCATCGGGCGTTTCGGCCATTAACACTAGACACCCTCACCCGGGGGGGGCCCTCTCCAGCTGATCAGTTCCGGAGAGTGTGTCTGTCTTATTGCCAATCAGGTGTTATTCCGTTTTTCCTTTTATCTGGAATTAATCATTAATTAATTACTATTTATTTATTATTTATTCTGTATTATTTCATAAATGAATAATAGATAGTAGATAAATAAATAAGCCGGGTTGGCGTTAGGCTTGCAGTCAGGTTATCATCAGTCTGGTGTTTAAACCTCATTTTTAACCGTATATTTAATCTAATTTAATTTGACTTTAATTAAGATTGAATCCGTCCAGTAGGTATTAGTTGTACAAACAGGGGAGAAAAGGTTAATGGAGGTGAATACTTACCAACTGTTTAAACCAGACCAGTTGTTAACACCGCTAGGTAGCTCTGGCCTGGCCCAACAGGTTGAAAGTCTGCCTGTTTATTCAAAATGATCCCCCTGTGTGTCCCATACACCGCTCGACCACCAGGAGATGCTGTTAATCCATATCCAGTCCAGAGCTTAGTTCCTGAAGTCATGAACTGCAACATTACTTTCTGTCATGGTGCAAGCAGACAAGATTAGTTTTCTTTTATTTTTTGCAGTTGGTATAAAAGTCTGCTTACTTTGTTGAGAGTAGTTTATTTAGTAGTTAATGAGGTTTTTAACATCAAATTGTGGTTAAAATGAGGAGAAATTAGCGTTTTTGTTTTCTACCCAGCATGCTTTGCTGTTAAAATGTGTCTTTTGTGAATAACTTTCCTTCTGAAGGTGCTAGAGAGTTAGGATCTAAGCCGACTTGGTTTTAGGAGGTCCCGTGCATCCAGTAGAGTCCGGCCCGTCCTCTTCAGGTTCACCAGAAGTACATTATTTCTTGCAGTTGGTATAAAAGTATTCTTACTTTGTTGAGAGTAGTTTATTTAGCAGTTATGAGGGTTTTTTTAACCTCAAATGGTGGTTAAAATAAGGGGAAATTAGCGTTTTTGTTTTCTACCCAGCATGCTTTGCTGTTAAAATGTGTGTTTTGTGAATAACTTGCCTTCTGAAGGTGCTAGAGGGTTAGGATCACAGCCAACTTGGTTTTACGAGGTCCCGTGCATCCAGTAGTGTCCGGCTCGTCCTCTTCAGGTTCACCAGAAGTACATTAATGGTCATACAGGGAGTGTTTTACCTTAATTATCTGGGGTAAGTGGACCCTTAAGAGAACCAGGATGGAGTATGGGTCCCAGAAGAGGAGTTATGCCAGGTCTAAGTCAAAGAGGCTTGCAGGGAGACAAGTCAGTCCGAAGGCTCTGGCTGGTTAGGTATAGAGAAAAGACACATGGAGCTCCCCGCGTCGTCCAACGACTTCGCAGTTGAATGGAGCACCAAGGCATGGCACTGGCCGGCGCCTGTCGTTCAAGTCTCCCCCGCCTGATGAACTTAGACCTGAGGAGTGAGTGAGGCGTTGAGGACAGGCATGGTGGTGGAATACTGAGGGTCAGGACACGTTATTGGATGTTGGCATCATACAAGAAGAGTTAGGTTTAGGGTCAGGTGGTTAGGGTTAGGATTAGAGGTCAGGGTGATGGTTAGGGTCAGGGTTAGAGGTCAGGGTGAGGGATAGGAGTTAAGGCTCCTCTGGGGCCCTCCCAGCACACACCAGCCGAGGAGTGGAGGGCGATGTGACGAGAATGTGCGATGTGAAGACCTAGGAAGCTAAACCAGAGATAAAGAGCGGTGATGTGTCTACATCAAGAACGCTCCCCCGCCCGTCTAGGCTCCTCTGGGGCCCTACGCGCTCCCTCCAGCCGAGGAGCGGAGGAGGGGCGGGAGGGCGATGTGACGAGAATGTGAGATGTGAAGACCTAAGAAGCTAAACCAGAGATAAAGAGCGGTGATGTGTCTACATCAAGAACGCTCCCCCGCCCGTCTAGGCTCCTCTGGGGCCCTACGCGCTCCCTCCAGCCGAGGAGCGGAGGAGGGGCGGGAGGGCGTGAAATGTGACGCATGTGGTGAAGCAGTGGCCAGGTGAGCGTGTGTGCGTGTGTGTGTTCCAGGTCCGTAGTGAGGATGATGAGTAACAGATCCTGTCTTTCCAGATCCAGATGTCCCAGTCCGAGTCCCTCGTGCAGTGATTCCAGAAGAGCAGAGCAGTCATGATTGTGGTTTCCTGTTTGAGATGCTGTTTAGACTTTTTTGGAGGGAATTTGCTTGAAGGATTGTTGTACAATTAATTAAATAATCAATTAAACACTTAATTGAATAATTCAATAATTAATTAAATGAATCTTCTGCCATAATCACTACTCAGCAACAGTCCCGACCTGAACACTGGAGCAACAGAGACGAGCTCTTCGCGGCAGCCGAGCTGACCACGGCCCAGATCCGACATAAACACCCGAGCAACAGAGATTACCTCTTCGCGGCAGCCAAGCTGACCACGGCCGGACGGCGTTTGACCGGAAGCTGAACAGGACGGAAAGTGCTGTATTGAATTAATAATAAATAAAATACACAATTGAATAATAATCCCTTTTGGTTTTGTTGTCATTGTTGTTGTTGTGGTCGTCTTTCAGGTTGTTATGGGTTAGTGTCTCTTCAGACGTGTTAAATAAATCCGTTTTTGGTTTTATTATTGGTTATTGTTGTCTTTAGGGTTGTTCAGTAGTTTTGTTCCTTTAAGCTTGTTGCCATTTAGTTTTTTCAAATGTTGTCGGGATTGAGTTTTGCTGTTGAGTAATTATATGATTTCGGACACATCATCAGTAGTGGACCCCAGGATCATCGGGCGTTTCGGCCATTAACACTAGACACCCTCACCCGGGGGGGGCCCTCTCCAGCTGATCAGTTCCGGAGAGTGTGTCTGTCTTATTGCCAATCAGGTGTTATTCCGTTTTTCCTTTTATCTGGAATTAATCATTAATTAATTACTATTTATTTATTATTTATTCTGTATTATTTCATAAATGAATAATAGATAGTAGATAAATAAATAAGCCGGGTTGGCGTTAGGCTTGCAGTCAGGTTATCATCAGTCTGGTGTTTAAACCTCATTTTTAACCGTATATTTAATCTAATTTAATTTGACTTTAATTAAGATTGAATCCGTCCAGTAGGTATTAGTTGTACAAACAGGGGAGAAAAGGTTAATGGAGGTGAATACTTACCAACTGTTTAAACCAGACCAGTTGTTAACACCGCTAGGTAGCTCTGGCCTGGCCCAACAGGTTGAAAGTCTGCCTGTTTATTCAAAATGATCCCCCTGTGTGTCCCATACACCGCTCGACCACCAGGAGATGCTGTTAATCCATATCCAGTCCAGAGCTTAGTTCCTGAAGTCATGAACTGCAACATTACTTTCTGTCATGGTGCAAGCAGACAAGATTAGTTTTCTTTTATTTTTTGCAGTTGGTATAAAAGTCTGCTTACTTTGTTGAGAGTAGTTTATTTAGTAGTTAATGAGGTTTTTAACATCAAATTGTGGTTAAAATGAGGAGAAATTAGCGTTTTTGTTTTCTACCCAGCATGCTTTGCTGTTAAAATGTGTCTTTTGTGAATAACTTTCCTTCTGAAGGTGCTAGAGAGTTAGGATCAAAGCCGACTTGGTTTTAGGAGGTCCCGTGCATCCAGTAGAGTCCGGCCCGTCCTCTTCAGGTTCACCAGAAGTACATTATTTCTTGCAGTTGGTATAAAAGTATTCTTACTTTGTTGAGAGTAGTTTATTTAGCAGTTATGAGGGTTTTTTTAACCTCAAATGGTGGTTAAAATAAGGGGAAATTAGCGTTTTTGTTTTCTACCCAGCATGCTTTGCTGTTAAAATGTGTGTTTTGTGAATAACTTGCCTTCTGAAGGTGCTAGAGGGTTAGGATCACAGCCAACTTGGTTTTACGAGGTCCCGTGCATCCAGTAGTGTCCGGCTCGTCCTCTTCAGGTTCACCAGAAGTACATTAATGGTCATACAGGGAGTGTTTTACCTTAATTATCTGGGGTAAGTGGACCCTTAAGAGAACCAGGATGGAGTATGGGTCCCAGAAGAGGAGTTATGCCAGGTCTAAGTCAAAGAGGCTTGCAGGGAGACAAGTCAGTCCGAAGGCTCTGGCTGGTTAGGTATAGAGAAAAGACACATGGAGCTCCCCGCGTCGTCCAACGACTTCGCAGTTGAATGGAGCACCAAGGCATGGCACTGGCCGGCGCCTGTCGTTCAAGTCTCCCCCGCCTGATGAACTTAGACCTGAGGAGTGAGTGAGGCGTTGAGGACAGGCATGGTGGTGGAATACTGAGGGTCAGGACACGTTATTGGATGTTGGCATCATACAAGAAGAGTTAGGTTTAGGGTCAGGTGGTTAGGGTTAGGATTAGAGGTCAGGGTGATGGTTAGGGTCAGGGTTAGAGGTCAGGGTGAGGGATAGGAGTTAAGGCTCCTCTGGGGCCCTCCCAGCACACACCAGCCGAGGAGTGGAGGGCGATGTGACGAGAATGTGCGATGTGAAGACCTAGGAAGCTAAACCAGAGATAAAGAGCGGTGATGTGTCTACATCAAGAACGCTCCCCCGCCCGTCTAGGCTCCTCTGGGGCCCTACGCGCTCCCTCCAGCCGAGGAGCGGAGGAGGGGCGGGAGGGCGATGTGACGAGAATGTGAGATGTGAAGACCTAAGAAGCTAAACCAGAGATAAAGAGCGGTGATGTGTCTACATCAAGAACGCTCCCCCGCCCGTCTAGGCTCCTCTGGGGCCCTACGCGCTCCCTCCAGCCGAGGAGCGGAGGAGGGGCGGGAGGGCGTGAAATGTGACGCATGTGGTGAAGCAGTGGCCAGGTGAGCGTGTGTGCGTGTGTGTGTTCCAGGTCCGTAGTGAGGATGATGAGTAACAGATCCTGTCTTTCCAGATCCAGATGTCCCAGTCCGAGTCCCTCGTGCAGTGATTCCAGAAGAGCAGAGCAGTCATGATTGTGGTTTCCTGTTTGAGATGCTGTTTAGACTTTTTTGGAGGGAATTTGCTTGAAGGATTGTTGTACAATTAATTAAATAATCAATTAAACACTTAATTGAATAATTCAATAATTAATTAAATGAATCTTCTGCCATAATCACTACTCAGCAACAGTCCCGACCTGAACACTGGAGCAACAGAGACGAGCTCTTCGCGGCAGCCGAGCTGACCACGGCCCAGATCCGACATAAACACCCGAGCAACAGAGATTACCTCTTCGCGGCAGCCAAGCTGACCACGGCCGGACGGCGTTTGACCGGAAGCTGAACAGGACGGAAAGTGCTGTATTGAATTAATAATAAATAAAATACACAATTGAATAATAATCCCTTTTGGTTTTGTTGTCATTGTTGTTGTTGTGGTCGTCTTTCAGGTTGTTATGGGTTAGTGTCTCTTCAGACGTGTTAAATAAATCCGTTTTTGGTTTTATTATTGGTTATTGTTGTCTTTAGGGTTGTTCAGTAGTTTTGTTCCTTTAAGCTTGTTGCCATTTAGTTTTTTCAAATGTTGTCGGGATTGAGTTTTGCTGTTGAGTAATTATATGATTTCGGACACATCATCAGTAGTGGACCCCAGGATCATCGGGCGTTTCGGCCATTAACACTAGACACCCTCACCCGGGGGGGGCCCTCTCCAGCTGATCAGTTCCGGAGAGTGTGTCTGTCTTATTGCCAATCAGGTGTTATTCCGTTTTTCCTTTTATCTGGAATTAATCATTAATTAATTACTATTTATTTATTATTTATTCTGTATTATTTCATAAATGAATAATAGATAGTAGATAAATAAATAAGCCGGGTTGGCGTTAGGCTTGCAGTCAGGTTATCATCAGTCTGGTGTTTAAACCTCATTTTTAACCGTATATTTAATCTAATTTAATTTGACTTTAATTAAGATTGAATCCGTCCAGTAGGTATTAGTTGTACAAACAGGGGAGAAAAGGTTAATGGAGGTGAATACTTACCAACTGTTTAAACCAGACCAGTTGTTAACACCGCTAGGTAGCTCTGGCCTGGCCCAACAGGTTGAAAGTCTGCCTGTTTATTCAAAATGATCCCCCTGTGTGTCCCATACACCGCTCGACCACCAGGAGATGCTGTTAATCCATATCCAGTCCAGAGCTTAGTTCCTGAAGTCATGAACTGCAACATTACTTTCTGTCATGGTGCAAGCAGACAAGATTAGTTTTCTTTTATTTTTTGCAGTTGGTATAAAAGTCTGCTTACTTTGTTGAGAGTAGTTTATTTAGTAGTTAATGAGGTTTTTAACATCAAATTGTGGTTAAAATGAGGAGAAATTAGCGTTTTTGTTTTCTACCCAGCATGCTTTGCTGTTAAAATGTGTCTTTTGTGAATAACTTTCCTTCTGAAGGTGCTAGAGAGTTAGGATCTAAGCCGACTTGGTTTTAGGAGGTCCCGTGCATCCAGTAGAGTCCGGCCCGTCCTCTTCAGGTTCACCAGAAGTACATTATTTCTTGCAGTTGGTATAAAAGTATTCTTACTTTGTTGAGAGTAGTTTATTTAGCAGTTATGAGGGTTTTTTTAACCTCAAATGGTGGTTAAAATAAGGGGAAATTAGCGTTTTTGTTTTCTACCCAGCATGCTTTGCTGTTAAAATGTGTGTTTTGTGAATAACTTGCCTTCTGAAGGTGCTAGAGGGTTAGGATCACAGCCAACTTGGGTTAGGGTTAGGGTTAGGGGGAGGGTAAAGAAACCGGCACTGAGTCCGGGAAATGCACGGTCCATCTTATACCTTGAGTCCAAGTCCCCCTGGTCCCTCTTGCCTCCAAAATTGGGCTTTCATAAAATAAAAAACGAATTTAGTCTTAACTTGGCTTTAATTTAGAACCATTTGTCTTAAAAATCAAACAACTAAAAGCGCTCTTCAGGAGGATTTCCATAAAATAAAAATAAAACTGATTTGTTTTTGTATTTTGGTTTTTCCATTTTTTTGTAGTTTTCTTTTTGAGTTAGGCTTTAATAGTGATGATCATAGTTCTTGTGTGTCTGCAGTGGGCTACGTTTCGACCCTATTTGGGTCTTCATCAGGCCCAGACACACAGGCAAGTTGTTGCTCTTTCGAATGCTCAATGCCAAATGAGCGTCGTATTCCCTGCTTCCCCTTTTATACTCTCCCGTACGAAATGAATTTGCATATCTTCGAAGCTGTCGAATTTCTTTCGAAGTCTTTTCAATTTGAAATAAGGTAAGTATGGTAAGTATATGTTTTTAATGTGTCAATAATTTATGTTTGTAATTGTTTTTAACCCTATGTATGCCGAATAAAATGTCCAATTGTTTTCAAATATTCAATAAATTATGTTTTTGACCCGTTGTCCTTTGACTCCAATTATTTATGTGTATAAACCCTTCATCCTTTCTTCCTTTCCTTTTTCCAATCCCATATGTTTTTAACCCTTTCTCCAATTAGATATATTTACCCTCAATATTATTTAATTTAGTTTAACCTGGTCCCTTCCTACCCGTCCTCACGGTGACTCATCCTTTAATAAATAACCAGTACCTCAGTGGGAATTTTGCCTATTTGGACCTTCCACTGGAAATTATTGGGGTTTAATAATTAGGGGTTTGGGGGACAGAGATTTGGGTTAGGAAACCGTCTAGGCCCAAGGTTAATTGCCACAAAGGGGCTATGTTATGGTTAGGGCTACAGAAAGGGGTTGGTTAAGGTAAGGTTATAGGGCAGGGGTTAGGGTTAGGGTTAGGGTTAGGTATAGAGAAAGAACACATGGAGCTCCCCGCGTCGTCCAACGACTTCGCAGTTGAATGGAGCACCAAGGCATGGCACTGGCCGGCGCTTGTCGTTCAAGTCTCCCCAGCCAGCTGAACTTAGACCTGAGGAGTGAGTGAGGTGTTAAGGACAGGCATGGTGGTGGAATGCTGAGGGTCAGACCACGTTATTGGATGTTGGCATCATACAAGAGGAGTTAGGTTTAGGGTCAGGTGGTTAGGGTTAGGATTAGAGGTCAGGGTGATGGTTAGGATTAGAGGTCAGGGTCAGGGTTAGGAGTTAAGGCTCCTCTGTGGCCCTCCAGCCGAGGAGCGGAGGAGGGGTGGGAGGGAGATGTGACGAAGTTCCCGAGAGGAATGTGAGGTGTGGAGTGTGAGGACCTAAGAAGCTAAACCAGAGATGAGGAGGGGTGATGTGGTTACATCAAGAACCCTCCCCCACCCGTTGAGGCGCCTCTGGGGCCCTACGCGCACCCTCCAGCCGAGGAGCGGAGGAGGGGCGGTAGGGCGATGTGACGTGAATGTGAGATGTGACATGTGAAGACCTAAGAAGCTAAACCAGAGATAAGGAGGGGTGATGTGGTTACATCAAGAACCCTCCCCCACCCGTTGAGGCGCCTCTGGGGCCCTACGCGCACCCTCCAGCCGAGGAGCGGAGGAGGGGCGGGAGGGCGTGAAATGTGACGGATGTGGTGAAGCAGTGGCTAGGTGAGCGTGCGTGTGTGTGTGTGCGCGTGTGTGTGTTCCAGGTCCGTAGTGAGGATGATGAGTAACAGATCCTGCCTTTCCAGATCCAGATGTCCCAGTCCGAGTCCCTCGTGCAGTGATTCCAGAAGAGCAGAGCAGTCATGATTGTGGTTTCCTGTTTGAGCTGCTTTTTCAACCTTTTGGAGGGAATTTACTTGAAGGATTGTTATAAAAATTAATTAAATAAATAATCAATTAAACACTCAATTGAATAATGAATTAAATTAACCTAATGCCATAATCACTACTCAGCAACCGTGCCGACCTGAAAACTGGAGCAACAGAGACGAGCTCTTCGCGGCAGCCGAGCTGACCACGGCCCAGATCCGACATGAACACCCAAGCAACAGAGATTACCTCTTCGCGGCAGCCAAGCTGACCACGGCTGGACGGTGTTTAACCGGAAGCTGAACAGGACGGAAAGTGCTGTATTAACTTAATAATAAATAAAATACACAATTGAATAATAAGCCAATTACTTAAATAACTCTCTTTTTGTTTTGTTGTCATTATTGTTGTTGTTGTCTTTCAGGTTGTTAAGGGTTAGTGTCTCTTCAGACCTGTTAAATAAATCCATTTTTGGTTTTGTTATTGGTTATTGTTGTCTTTAGGGTCGTTCAGTAGTTTTGTTCCTGTAAGCTTGTTGTCCTTTAGTTTTTTCAAATGTTGTCGGGATTGAGTTTTCCTGTTGAATAATTATATGATTTTGGACACATCATCAGTAGTGGATCCCAGGATCATTGGGTTAAGGTTAGGGTTAGGTATAGAGGTCAGGGTGAGGGATAGAGATCCAGATCCAGATGTCCCAATCCGAGTCCCTCGTGCAGTGATTCCAGAAGAGCAGAGCAGCCATGATTGTGGTTTCCTGTTTGAACTGACTTTTAAGTCTTTTTGAAGGATTTTTCTTGAAAGAGATTTTAATGAAATCTGTTATTATTATTATTATTATTATTATTATGCTTATTATTATTCTCGCTTTCTTTAAACTTGTTGTCCTTTAGTTTTTTCAAATGTTGGGATTGAGTTTTCCTGTTGAATAATTATATGATTTCGGACACATCATCAGTAGTGGTCCCCGGGATCATTGGGCGTTTCGGCCATTTATCACTAGACACCCTCACCCAGGGGTGGCCCTCCCCAGATTGATCAGTTCCGGAGAGTGTGTCTGTCTTATTGCCAATCAGGTGTTATTCTGCTTTTCCTTTTATCCAGAATTAATCATTAAATAATTATTTATTTATTTATTTTTTATAGTTATTTATTAATTGATTTGTTTATTATTATATTATTTTATGATTATATTTTTTATATATTTTATTATTATATTTTTATTTATTTATTATTATTTAGTAATTAATTATTTATTTATTTTTTATTATTTCATAAACGAATAATAGATAGTAGATAAATAAATAAATAAATAAGCCGGGTTGGCGTTAGGCTTTCTGAATCCCATCCCTCCCCACCTGCAGGCCTGTGCAGGAGGGGCGGTAATGTTATGAAGAGTGGCCAGGTGAGTGTGTTCCAGGTCCGTAGTGAGGATGATGAGTAGCAGATCCTGCCTTTCCAGATCCAGATGTCCCAGTCCGAGTCCCTCGTGCAGTGATTTCAGAAGCGCCGAGCAGCCATGATTGTGGTTTCCTGTTTGAACTGACGTTTTTCCTTCATATCCGGAATTAATCATTAATTAATTAATTAATTAATTATTATTTATCATTTCATAAATGAGTAATAGGTAGAAGATAAATAAATAAGTCGGGTTGGTTTTAGGCTTGCAGTCAGGTTATCATCAGTCTGGTGTTTAAACCTCATTTTTAACTGTATATTTAATCTAATTTAAATTGACTTTAATTTAGATTTATTCAGTCTAGTATAAATAGGGGAGAAAAGCTAAATGGAGGTGAATACTTACCTACTGTTTAAACCAGACCAGTTGTTAACACCGCTAGGTAGCCCCGGCCTGGCTGAACAGAGTTGAAGTCTGTTTATTCTCAATGATCCCCATGTGTCCCATACACCGCACGACCACCAGAGGATGCTGTTGATCCATGTCCACTCCAGTGCTTAGTTTCCTTAGGTCAAGTTCTGCAACGTTGATTACAGTCATGGTGCAAGCAGGAAAAATTAGTTTTCTGTTATTTTTTGCAGTTGGTATAAAAGTATTCTTACTTTGTTGAGAGTAGTTTATTTAGCAGTGTAATTGAGGTTTTTTAAATCAACAAATGGTGGTAAAATAAGGGGAAATTAGCGTTTTTGTTGTTTACCCAGCATGCTTTGCTGTTGAAATCTGCATTTTGGGAATAACTTGCTTTCTGAAGGTGCTAGAGGGTTAGAATCAACGCCCACTTGGTATTATGAGGTCCCGTGCATCCAATAGTGTCCGGCTCGTCCTCTTCAGGTTCACCAGAAGTACATTATTCATTGCAGTTGGTATAAAAGTATTCTTACTTTGTTGAGAGTAGTTTATTTAACAGTCTTAATGAGGTTTTTAATCATCAAATGGTGGTAAAATAAGGAGAAATGAGCGTTTTTGTCATTTACCCAGCATGCTTTGCTGTTAAAATGTGTGTTTTGGGAATAACTTGCCTTCTGAAGGTGCTAGAGGGTTCAGATCAAAGCCAACTTGATATTATGAGGTCCCGTGCATCCAGGAGTGTCCGGCTCGTCCTCTTCAGGTTCACCAGAAGTACATATAATGGTCATACAGGGAGTGTTTTACCTTAATAATCTGGGGTAGGTGGACCCTTAAGAGAACCAGGATGGAGTATGTGTCCCAGAAGAGGAGAGTAATGCCAGGTCTAAGTCATTTAGGATTGCAAGGAGACAAGTCAGTCCGAAGGCTCTGGCTGGTTAGGTATAGAGAAAGAACACATGGAGCTCCCCGCGTCGTCCAACGACTTCGCAGTTGAATGGAGCACCAAGGCATGGCACTGGCCGGCGCTTGTCGTTCAAGTCTCCCCAGCCAGCTGAACTTAGACCTGAGGAGTGAGTGAGGTGTTAAGGACAGGCATGGTGGTGGAATGCTGAGGGTCAGACCACGTTATTGGATGTTGGCATCATACAAGAGGAGTTAGGTTTAGGGTCAGGTGGTTAGGGTTAGGATTAGAGGTCAGGGTGATGGTTAGGATTAGAGGTCAGGGTCAGGGTTAGGAGTTAAGGCTCCTCTGTGGCCCTCCAGCCGAGGAGCGGAGGAGGGGTGGGAGGGAGATGTGACGAAGTTCCCGAGAGGAATGTGAGGTGTGGAGTGTGAGGACCTAAGAAGCTAAACCAGAGATGAGGAGGGGTGATGTGGTTACATCAAGAACCCTCCCCCACCCGTTGAGGCGCCTCTGGGGCCCTACGCGCACCCTCCAGCCGAGGAGCGGAGGAGGGGCGGTAGGGCGATGTGACGTGAATGTGAGATGTGACATGTGAAGACCTAAGAAGCTAAACCAGAGATAAGGAGGGGTGATGTGGTTACATCAAGAACCCTCCCCCACCCGTTGAGGCGCCTCTGGGGCCCTACGCGCACCCTCCAGCCGAGGAGCGGAGGAGGGGCGGGAGGGCGTGAAATGTGACGGATGTGGTGAAGCAGTGGCTAGGTGAGCGTGCGTGTGTGTGTGTGCGCGTGTGTGTGTTCCAGGTCCGTAGTGAGGATGATGAGTAACAGATCCTGCCTTTCCAGATCCAGATGTCCCAGTCCGAGTCCCTCGTGCAGTGATTCCAGAAGAGCAGAGCAGTCATGATTGTGGTTTCCTGTTTGAGCTGCTTTTTCAACCTTTTGGAGGGAATTTACTTGAAGGATTGTTATAAAAATTAATTAAATAAATAATCAATTAAACACTCAATTGAATAATGAATTAAATTAACCTAATGCCATAATCACTACTCAGCAACCGTGCCGACCTGAAAACTGGAGCAACAGAGACGAGCTCTTCGCGGCAGCCGAGCTGACCACGGCCCAGATCCGACATGAACACCCAAGCAACAGAGATTACCTCTTCGCGGCAGCCAAGCTGACCACGGCTGGACGGTGTTTAACCGGAAGCTGAACAGGACGGAAAGTGCTGTATTAACTTAATAATAAATAAAATACACAATTGAATAATAAGCCAATTACTTAAATAACTCTCTTTTTGTTTTGTTGTCATTATTGTTGTTGTTGTCTTTCAGGTTGTTAAGGGTTAGTGTCTCTTCAGACCTGTTAAATAAATCCATTTTTGGTTTTGTTATTGGTTATTGTTGTCTTTAGGGTCGTTCAGTAGTTTTGTTCCTGTAAGCTTGTTGTCCTTTAGTTTTTTCAAATGTTGTCGGGATTGAGTTTTCCTGTTGAATAATTATATGATTTTGGACACATCATCAGTAGTGGATCCCAGGATCATTGGGTTAAGGTTAGGGTTAGGTATAGAGGTCAGGGTGAGGGATAGAGATCCAGATCCAGATGTCCCAATCCGAGTCCCTCGTGCAGTGATTCCAGAAGAGCAGAGCAGCCATGATTGTGGTTTCCTGTTTGAACTGACTTTTAAGTCTTTTTGAAGGATTTTTCTTGAAAGAGATTTTAATGAAATCTGTTATTATTATTATTATTATTATTATTATGCTTATTATTATTCTCGCTTTCTTTAAACTTGTTGTCCTTTAGTTTTTTCAAATGTTGGGATTGAGTTTTCCTGTTGAATAATTATATGATTTCGGACACATCATCAGTAGTGGTCCCCGGGATCATTGGGCGTTTCGGCCATTTATCACTAGACACCCTCACCCAGGGGTGGCCCTCCCCAGATTGATCAGTTCCGGAGAGTGTGTCTGTCTTATTGCCAATCAGGTGTTATTCTGCTTTTCCTTTTATCCAGAATTAATCATTAAATAATTATTTATTTATTTATTTTTTATAGTTATTTATTAATTGATTTGTTTATTATTATATTATTTTATGATTATATTTTTTATATATTTTATTATTATATTTTTATTTATTTATTATTATTTAGTAATTAATTATTTATTTATTTTTTATTATTTCATAAACGAATAATAGATAGTAGATAAATAAATAAATAAATAAGCCGGGTTGGCGTTAGGCTTTCTGAATCCCATCCCTCCCCACCTGCAGGCCTGTGCAGGAGGGGCGGTAATGTTATGAAGAGTGGCCAGGTGAGTGTGTTCCAGGTCCGTAGTGAGGATGATGAGTAGCAGATCCTGCCTTTCCAGATCCAGATGTCCCAGTCCGAGTCCCTCGTGCAGTGATTTCAGAAGCGCCGAGCAGCCATGATTGTGGTTTCCTGTTTGAACTGACGTTTTTCCTTCATATCCGGAATTAATCATTAATTAATTAATTAATTAATTATTATTTATCATTTCATAAATGAGTAATAGGTAGAAGATAAATAAATAAGTCGGGTTGGTTTTAGGCTTGCAGTCAGGTTATCATCAGTCTGGTGTTTAAACCTCATTTTTAACTGTATATTTAATCTAATTTAAATTGACTTTAATTTAGATTTATTCAGTCTAGTATAAATAGGGGAGAAAAGCTAAATGGAGGTGAATACTTACCTACTGTTTAAACCAGACCAGTTGTTAACACCGCTAGGTAGCCCCGGCCTGGCTGAACAGAGTTGAAGTCTGTTTATTCTCAATGATCCCCATGTGTCCCATACACCGCACGACCACCAGAGGATGCTGTTGATCCATGTCCACTCCAGTGCTTAGTTTCCTTAGGTCAAGTTCTGCAACGTTGATTACAGTCATGGTGCAAGCAGGAAAAATTAGTTTTCTGTTATTTTTTGCAGTTGGTATAAAAGTATTCTTACTTTGTTGAGAGTAGTTTATTTAGCAGTGTAATTGAGGTTTTTTAAATCAACAAATGGTGGTAAAATAAGGGGAAATTAGCGTTTTTGTTGTTTACCCAGCATGCTTTGCTGTTGAAATCTGCATTTTGGGAATAACTTGCTTTCTGAAGGTGCTAGAGGGTTAGAATCAACGCCCACTTGGTATTATGAGGTCCCGTGCATCCAATAGTGTCCGGCTCGTCCTCTTCAGGTTCACCAGAAGTACATTATTCATTGCAGTTGGTATAAAAGTATTCTTACTTTGTTGAGAGTAGTTTATTTAACAGTCTTAATGAGGTTTTTAATCATCAAATGGTGGTAAAATAAGGAGAAATGAGCGTTTTTGTCATTTACCCAGCATGCTTTGCTGTTAAAATGTGTGTTTTGGGAATAACTTGCCTTCTGAAGGTGCTAGAGGGTTCAGATCAAAGCCAACTTGATATTATGAGGTCCCGTGCATCCAGGAGTGTCCGGCTCGTCCTCTTCAGGTTCACCAGAAGTACATATAATGGTCATACAGGGAGTGTTTTACCTTAATAATCTGGGGTAGGTGGACCCTTAAGAGAACCAGGATGGAGTATGTGTCCCAGAAGAGGAGAGTAATGCCAGGTCTAAGTCATTTAGGATTGCAAGGAGACAAGTCAGTCCGAAGGCTCTGGCTGGTTAGGTATAGAGAAAGAACACATGGAGCTCCCCGCGTCGTCCAACGACTTCGCAGTTGAATGGAGCACCAAGGCATGGCACTGGCCGGCGCTTGTCGTTCAAGTCTCCCCAGCCAGCTGAACTTAGACCTGAGGAGTGAGTGAGGTGTTAAGGACAGGCATGGTGGTGGAATGCTGAGGGTCAGACCACGTTATTGGATGTTGGCATCATACAAGAGGAGTTAGGTTTAGGGTCAGGTGGTTAGGGTTAGGATTAGAGGTCAGGGTGATGGTTAGGATTAGAGGTCAGGGTCAGGGTTAGGAGTTAAGGCTCCTCTGTGGCCCTCCAGCCGAGGAGCGGAGGAGGGGTGGGAGGGAGATGTGACGAAGTTCCCGAGAGGAATGTGAGGTGTGGAGTGTGAGGACCTAAGAAGCTAAACCAGAGATGAGGAGGGGTGATGTGGTTACATCAAGAACCCTCCCCCACCCGTTGAGGCGCCTCTGGGGCCCTACGCGCACCCTCCAGCCGAGGAGCGGAGGAGGGGCGGTAGGGCGATGTGACGTGAATGTGAGATGTGACATGTGAAGACCTAAGAAGCTAAACCAGAGATAAGGAGGGGTGATGTGGTTACATCAAGAACCCTCCCCCACCCGTTGAGGCGCCTCTGGGGCCCTACGCGCACCCTCCAGCCGAGGAGCGGAGGAGGGGCGGGAGGGCGTGAAATGTGACGGATGTGGTGAAGCAGTGGCTAGGTGAGCGTGCGTGTGTGTGTGTGCGCGTGTGTGTGTTCCAGGTCCGTAGTGAGGATGATGAGTAACAGATCCTGCCTTTCCAGATCCAGATGTCCCAGTCCGAGTCCCTCGTGCAGTGATTCCAGAAGAGCAGAGCAGTCATGATTGTGGTTTCCTGTTTGAGCTGCTTTTTCAACCTTTTGGAGGGAATTTACTTGAAGGATTGTTATAAAAATTAATTAAATAAATAATCAATTAAACACTCAATTGAATAATGAATTAAATTAACCTAATGCCATAATCACTACTCAGCAACCGTGCCGACCTGAAAACTGGAGCAACAGAGACGAGCTCTTCGCGGCAGCCGAGCTGACCACGGCCCAGATCCGACATGAACACCCAAGCAACAGAGATTACCTCTTCGCGGCAGCCAAGCTGACCACGGCTGGACGGTGTTTAACCGGAAGCTGAACAGGACGGAAAGTGCTGTATTAACTTAATAATAAATAAAATACACAATTGAATAATAAGCCAATTACTTAAATAACTCTCTTTTTGTTTTGTTGTCATTATTGTTGTTGTTGTCTTTCAGGTTGTTAAGGGTTAGTGTCTCTTCAGACCTGTTAAATAAATCCATTTTTGGTTTTGTTATTGGTTATTGTTGTCTTTAGGGTCGTTCAGTAGTTTTGTTCCTGTAAGCTTGTTGTCCTTTAGTTTTTTCAAATGTTGTCGGGATTGAGTTTTCCTGTTGAATAATTATATGATTTTGGACACATCATCAGTAGTGGATCCCAGGATCATTGGGTTAAGGTTAGGGTTAGGTATAGAGGTCAGGGTGAGGGATAGAGATCCAGATCCAGATGTCCCAATCCGAGTCCCTCGTGCAGTGATTCCAGAAGAGCAGAGCAGCCATGATTGTGGTTTCCTGTTTGAACTGACTTTTAAGTCTTTTTGAAGGATTTTTCTTGAAAGAGATTTTAATGAAATCTGTTATTATTATTATTATTATTATTATTATGCTTATTATTATTCTCGCTTTCTTTAAACTTGTTGTCCTTTAGTTTTTTCAAATGTTGGGATTGAGTTTTCCTGTTGAATAATTATATGATTTCGGACACATCATCAGTAGTGGTCCCCGGGATCATTGGGCGTTTCGGCCATTTATCACTAGACACCCTCACCCAGGGGTGGCCCTCCCCAGATTGATCAGTTCCGGAGAGTGTGTCTGTCTTATTGCCAATCAGGTGTTATTCTGCTTTTCCTTTTATCCAGAATTAATCATTAAATAATTATTTATTTATTTATTTTTTATAGTTATTTATTAATTGATTTGTTTATTATTATATTATTTTATGATTATATTTTTTATATATTTTATTATTATATTTTTATTTATTTATTATTATTTAGTAATTAATTATTTATTTATTTTTTATTATTTCATAAACGAATAATAGATAGTAGATAAATAAATAAATAAATAAGCCGGGTTGGCGTTAGGCTTTCTGAATCCCATCCCTCCCCACCTGCAGGCCTGTGCAGGAGGGGCGGTAATGTTATGAAGAGTGGCCAGGTGAGTGTGTTCCAGGTCCGTAGTGAGGATGATGAGTAGCAGATCCTGCCTTTCCAGATCCAGATGTCCCAGTCCGAGTCCCTCGTGCAGTGATTTCAGAAGCGCCGAGCAGCCATGATTGTGGTTTCCTGTTTGAACTGACGTTTTTCCTTCATATCCGGAATTAATCATTAATTAATTAATTAATTAATTATTATTTATCATTTCATAAATGAGTAATAGGTAGAAGATAAATAAATAAGTCGGGTTGGTTTTAGGCTTGCAGTCAGGTTATCATCAGTCTGGTGTTTAAACCTCATTTTTAACTGTATATTTAATCTAATTTAAATTGACTTTAATTTAGATTTATTCAGTCTAGTATAAATAGGGGAGAAAAGCTAAATGGAGGTGAATACTTACCTACTGTTTAAACCAGACCAGTTGTTAACACCGCTAGGTAGCCCCGGCCTGGCTGAACAGAGTTGAAGTCTGTTTATTCTCAATGATCCCCATGTGTCCCATACACCGCACGACCACCAGAGGATGCTGTTGATCCATGTCCACTCCAGTGCTTAGTTTCCTTAGGTCAAGTTCTGCAACGTTGATTACAGTCATGGTGCAAGCAGGAAAAATTAGTTTTCTGTTATTTTTTGCAGTTGGTATAAAAGTATTCTTACTTTGTTGAGAGTAGTTTATTTAGCAGTGTAATTGAGGTTTTTTAAATCAACAAATGGTGGTAAAATAAGGGGAAATTAGCGTTTTTGTTGTTTACCCAGCATGCTTTGCTGTTGAAATCTGCATTTTGGGAATAACTTGCTTTCTGAAGGTGCTAGAGGGTTAGAATCAACGCCCACTTGGTATTATGAGGTCCCGTGCATCCAATAGTGTCCGGCTCGTCCTCTTCAGGTTCACCAGAAGTACATTATTCATTGCAGTTGGTATAAAAGTATTCTTACTTTGTTGAGAGTAGTTTATTTAACAGTCTTAATGAGGTTTTTAATCATCAAATGGTGGTAAAATAAGGAGAAATGAGCGTTTTTGTCATTTACCCAGCATGCTTTGCTGTTAAAATGTGTGTTTTGGGAATAACTTGCCTTCTGAAGGTGCTAGAGGGTTCAGATCAAAGCCAACTTGATATTATGAGGTCCCGTGCATCCAGGAGTGTCCGGCTCGTCCTCTTCAGGTTCACCAGAAGTACATATAATGGTCATACAGGGAGTGTTTTACCTTAATAATCTGGGGTAGGTGGACCCTTAAGAGAACCAGGATGGAGTATGTGTCCCAGAAGAGGAGAGTAATGCCAGGTCTAAGTCATTTAGGATTGCAAGGAGACAAGTCAGTCCGAAGGCTCTGGCTGGTTAGGTATAGAGAAAGAACACATGGAGCTCCCCGCGTCGTCCAACGACTTCGCAGTTGAATGGAGCACCAAGGCATGGCACTGGCCGGCGCTTGTCGTTCAAGTCTCCCCAGCCAGCTGAACTTAGACCTGAGGAGTGAGTGAGGTGTTAAGGACAGGCATGGTGGTGGAATGCTGAGGGTCAGACCACGTTATTGGATGTTGGCATCATACAAGAGGAGTTAGGTTTAGGGTCAGGTGGTTAGGGTTAGGATTAGAGGTCAGGGTGATGGTTAGGATTAGAGGTCAGGGTCAGGGTTAGGAGTTAAGGCTCCTCTGTGGCCCTCCAGCCGAGGAGCGGAGGAGGGGTGGGAGGGAGATGTGACGAAGTTCCCGAGAGGAATGTGAGGTGTGGAGTGTGAGGACCTAAGAAGCTAAACCAGAGATGAGGAGGGGTGATGTGGTTACATCAAGAACCCTCCCCCACCCGTTGAGGCGCCTCTGGGGCCCTACGCGCACCCTCCAGCCGAGGAGCGGAGGAGGGGCGGTAGGGCGATGTGACGTGAATGTGAGATGTGACATGTGAAGACCTAAGAAGCTAAACCAGAGATAAGGAGGGGTGATGTGGTTACATCAAGAACCCTCCCCCACCCGTTGAGGCGCCTCTGGGGCCCTACGCGCACCCTCCAGCCGAGGAGCGGAGGAGGGGCGGGAGGGCGTGAAATGTGACGGATGTGGTGAAGCAGTGGCTAGGTGAGCGTGCGTGTGTGTGTGTGCGCGTGTGTGTGTTCCAGGTCCGTAGTGAGGATGATGAGTAACAGATCCTGCCTTTCCAGATCCAGATGTCCCAGTCCGAGTCCCTCGTGCAGTGATTCCAGAAGAGCAGAGCAGTCATGATTGTGGTTTCCTGTTTGAGCTGCTTTTTCAACCTTTTGGAGGGAATTTACTTGAAGGATTGTTATAAAAATTAATTAAATAAATAATCAATTAAACACTCAATTGAATAATGAATTAAATTAACCTAATGCCATAATCACTACTCAGCAACCGTGCCGACCTGAAAACTGGAGCAACAGAGACGAGCTCTTCGCGGCAGCCGAGCTGACCACGGCCCAGATCCGACATGAACACCCAAGCAACAGAGATTACCTCTTCGCGGCAGCCAAGCTGACCACGGCTGGACGGTGTTTAACCGGAAGCTGAACAGGACGGAAAGTGCTGTATTAACTTAATAATAAATAAAATACACAATTGAATAATAAGCCAATTACTTAAATAACTCTCTTTTTGTTTTGTTGTCATTATTGTTGTTGTTGTCTTTCAGGTTGTTAAGGGTTAGTGTCTCTTCAGACCTGTTAAATAAATCCATTTTTGGTTTTGTTATTGGTTATTGTTGTCTTTAGGGTCGTTCAGTAGTTTTGTTCCTGTAAGCTTGTTGTCCTTTAGTTTTTTCAAATGTTGTCGGGATTGAGTTTTCCTGTTGAATAATTATATGATTTTGGACACATCATCAGTAGTGGATCCCAGGATCATTGGGTTAAGGTTAGGGTTAGGTATAGAGGTCAGGGTGAGGGATAGAGATCCAGATCCAGATGTCCCAATCCGAGTCCCTCGTGCAGTGATTCCAGAAGAGCAGAGCAGCCATGATTGTGGTTTCCTGTTTGAACTGACTTTTAAGTCTTTTTGAAGGATTTTTCTTGAAAGAGATTTTAATGAAATCTGTTATTATTATTATTATTATTATTATTATGCTTATTATTATTCTCGCTTTCTTTAAACTTGTTGTCCTTTAGTTTTTTCAAATGTTGGGATTGAGTTTTCCTGTTGAATAATTATATGATTTCGGACACATCATCAGTAGTGGTCCCCGGGATCATTGGGCGTTTCGGCCATTTATCACTAGACACCCTCACCCAGGGGTGGCCCTCCCCAGATTGATCAGTTCCGGAGAGTGTGTCTGTCTTATTGCCAATCAGGTGTTATTCTGCTTTTCCTTTTATCCAGAATTAATCATTAAATAATTATTTATTTATTTATTTTTTATAGTTATTTATTAATTGATTTGTTTATTATTATATTATTTTATGATTATATTTTTTATATATTTTATTATTATATTTTTATTTATTTATTATTATTTAGTAATTAATTATTTATTTATTTTTTATTATTTCATAAACGAATAATAGATAGTAGATAAATAAATAAATAAATAAGCCGGGTTGGCGTTAGGCTTTCTGAATCCCATCCCTCCCCACCTGCAGGCCTGTGCAGGAGGGGCGGTAATGTTATGAAGAGTGGCCAGGTGAGTGTGTTCCAGGTCCGTAGTGAGGATGATGAGTAGCAGATCCTGCCTTTCCAGATCCAGATGTCCCAGTCCGAGTCCCTCGTGCAGTGATTTCAGAAGCGCCGAGCAGCCATGATTGTGGTTTCCTGTTTGAACTGACGTTTTTCCTTCATATCCGGAATTAATCATTAATTAATTAATTAATTAATTATTATTTATCATTTCATAAATGAGTAATAGGTAGAAGATAAATAAATAAGTCGGGTTGGTTTTAGGCTTGCAGTCAGGTTATCATCAGTCTGGTGTTTAAACCTCATTTTTAACTGTATATTTAATCTAATTTAAATTGACTTTAATTTAGATTTATTCAGTCTAGTATAAATAGGGGAGAAAAGCTAAATGGAGGTGAATACTTACCTACTGTTTAAACCAGACCAGTTGTTAACACCGCTAGGTAGCCCCGGCCTGGCTGAACAGAGTTGAAGTCTGTTTATTCTCAATGATCCCCATGTGTCCCATACACCGCACGACCACCAGAGGATGCTGTTGATCCATGTCCACTCCAGTGCTTAGTTTCCTTAGGTCAAGTTCTGCAACGTTGATTACAGTCATGGTGCAAGCAGGAAAAATTAGTTTTCTGTTATTTTTTGCAGTTGGTATAAAAGTATTCTTACTTTGTTGAGAGTAGTTTATTTAGCAGTGTAATTGAGGTTTTTTAAATCAACAAATGGTGGTAAAATAAGGGGAAATTAGCGTTTTTGTTGTTTACCCAGCATGCTTTGCTGTTGAAATCTGCATTTTGGGAATAACTTGCCTTCTGAAGGTGCTAGAGGGTTCAGATCAAAGCCAACTTGATATTATGAGGTCCCGTGCATCCAGGAGTGTCCGGCTCGTCCTCTTCAGGTTCACCAGAAGTACATATAATGGTCATACAGGGAGTGTTTTACCTTAATAATCTGGGGTAGGTGGACCCTTAAGAGAACCAGGATGGAGTATGTGTCCCAGAAGAGGAGAGTAATGCCAGGTCTAAGTCATTTAGGATTGCAAGGAGACAAGTCAGTCCGAAGGCTCTGGCTGGTTAGGTATAGAGAAAGAACACATGGAGCTCCCCGCGTCGTCCAACGACTTCGCAGTTGAATGGAGCACCAAGGCATGGCACTGGCCGGCGCTTGTCGTTCAAGTCTCCCCAGCCAGCTGAACTTAGACCTGAGGAGTGAGTGAGGTGTTAAGGACAGGCATGGTGGTGGAATGCTGAGGGTCAGACCACGTTATTGGATGTTGGCATCATACAAGAGGAGTTAGGTTTAGGGTCAGGTGGTTAGGGTTAGGATTAGAGGTCAGGGTGATGGTTAGGATTAGAGGTCAGGGTCAGGGTTAGGAGTTAAGGCTCCTCTGTGGCCCTCCAGCCGAGGAGCGGAGGAGGGGTGGGAGGGAGATGTGACGAAGTTCCCGAGAGGAATGTGAGGTGTGGAGTGTGAGGACCTAAGAAGCTAAACCAGAGATGAGGAGGGGTGATGTGGTTACATCAAGAACCCTCCCCCACCCGTTGAGGCGCCTCTGGGGCCCTACGCGCACCCTCCAGCCGAGGAGCGGAGGAGGGGCGGTAGGGCGATGTGACGTGAATGTGAGATGTGACATGTGAAGACCTAAGAAGCTAAACCAGAGATAAGGAGGGGTGATGTGGTTACATCAAGAACCCTCCCCCACCCGTTGAGGCGCCTCTGGGGCCCTACGCGCACCCTCCAGCCGAGGAGCGGAGGAGGGGCGGGAGGGCGTGAAATGTGACGGATGTGGTGAAGCAGTGGCTAGGTGAGCGTGCGTGTGTGTGTGTGCGCGTGTGTGTGTTCCAGGTCCGTAGTGAGGATGATGAGTAACAGATCCTGCCTTTCCAGATCCAGATGTCCCAGTCCGAGTCCCTCGTGCAGTGATTCCAGAAGAGCAGAGCAGTCATGATTGTGGTTTCCTGTTTGAGCTGCTTTTTCAACCTTTTGGAGGGAATTTACTTGAAGGATTGTTATAAAAATTAATTAAATAAATAATCAATTAAACACTCAATTGAATAATGAATTAAATTAACCTAATGCCATAATCACTACTCAGCAACCGTGCCGACCTGAAAACTGGAGCAACAGAGACGAGCTCTTCGCGGCAGCCGAGCTGACCACGGCCCAGATCCGACATGAACACCCAAGCAACAGAGATTACCTCTTCGCGGCAGCCAAGCTGACCACGGCTGGACGGTGTTTAACCGGAAGCTGAACAGGACGGAAAGTGCTGTATTAACTTAATAATAAATAAAATACACAATTGAATAATAAGCCAATTACTTAAATAACTCTCTTTTTGTTTTGTTGTCATTATTGTTGTTGTTGTCTTTCAGGTTGTTAAGGGTTAGTGTCTCTTCAGACCTGTTAAATAAATCCATTTTTGGTTTTGTTATTGGTTATTGTTGTCTTTAGGGTCGTTCAGTAGTTTTGTTCCTGTAAGCTTGTTGTCCTTTAGTTTTTTCAAATGTTGTCGGGATTGAGTTTTCCTGTTGAATAATTATATGATTTTGGACACATCATCAGTAGTGGATCCCAGGATCATTGGGTTAAGGTTAGGGTTAGGTATAGAGGTCAGGGTGAGGGATAGAGATCCAGATCCAGATGTCCCAATCCGAGTCCCTCGTGCAGTGATTCCAGAAGAGCAGAGCAGCCATGATTGTGGTTTCCTGTTTGAACTGACTTTTAAGTCTTTTTGAAGGATTTTTCTTGAAAGAGATTTTAATGAAATCTGTTATTATTATTATTATTATTATTATTATGCTTATTATTATTCTCGCTTTCTTTAAACTTGTTGTCCTTTAGTTTTTTCAAATGTTGGGATTGAGTTTTCCTGTTGAATAATTATATGATTTCGGACACATCATCAGTAGTGGTCCCCGGGATCATTGGGCGTTTCGGCCATTTATCACTAGACACCCTCACCCAGGGGTGGCCCTCCCCAGATTGATCAGTTCCGGAGAGTGTGTCTGTCTTATTGCCAATCAGGTGTTATTCTGCTTTTCCTTTTATCCAGAATTAATCATTAAATAATTATTTATTTATTTATTTTTTATAGTTATTTATTAATTGATTTGTTTATTATTATATTATTTTATGATTATATTTTTTATATATTTTATTATTATATTTTTATTTATTTATTATTATTTAGTAATTAATTATTTATTTATTTTTTATTATTTCATAAACGAATAATAGATAGTAGATAAATAAATAAATAAATAAGCCGGGTTGGCGTTAGGCTTTCTGAATCCCATCCCTCCCCACCTGCAGGCCTGTGCAGGAGGGGCGGTAATGTTATGAAGAGTGGCCAGGTGAGTGTGTTCCAGGTCCGTAGTGAGGATGATGAGTAGCAGATCCTGCCTTTCCAGATCCAGATGTCCCAGTCCGAGTCCCTCGTGCAGTGATTTCAGAAGCGCCGAGCAGCCATGATTGTGGTTTCCTGTTTGAACTGACGTTTTTCCTTCATATCCGGAATTAATCATTAATTAATTAATTAATTAATTATTATTTATCATTTCATAAATGAGTAATAGGTAGAAGATAAATAAATAAGTCGGGTTGGTTTTAGGCTTGCAGTCAGGTTATCATCAGTCTGGTGTTTAAACCTCATTTTTAACTGTATATTTAATCTAATTTAAATTGACTTTAATTTAGATTTATTCAGTCTAGTATAAATAGGGGAGAAAAGCTAAATGGAGGTGAATACTTACCTACTGTTTAAACCAGACCAGTTGTTAACACCGCTAGGTAGCCCCGGCCTGGCTGAACAGAGTTGAAGTCTGTTTATTCTCAATGATCCCCATGTGTCCCATACACCGCACGACCACCAGAGGATGCTGTTGATCCATGTCCACTCCAGTGCTTAGTTTCCTTAGGTCAAGTTCTGCAACGTTGATTACAGTCATGGTGCAAGCAGGAAAAATTAGTTTTCTGTTATTTTTTGCAGTTGGTATAAAAGTATTCTTACTTTGTTGAGAGTAGTTTATTTAGCAGTGTAATTGAGGTTTTTTAAATCAACAAATGGTGGTAAAATAAGGGGAAATTAGCGTTTTTGTTGTTTACCCAGCATGCTTTGCTGTTGAAATCTGCATTTTGGGAATAACTTGCTTTCTGAAGGTGCTAGAGGGTTAGAATCAACGCCCACTTGGTATTATGAGGTCCCGTGCATCCAATAGTGTCCGGCTCGTCCTCTTCAGGTTCACCAGAAGTACATTATTCATTGCAGTTGGTATAAAAGTATTCTTACTTTGTTGAGAGTAGTTTATTTAACAGTCTTAATGAGGTTTTTAATCATCAAATGGTGGTAAAATAAGGAGAAATGAGCGTTTTTGTCATTTACCCAGCATGCTTTGCTGTTAAAATGTGTGTTTTGGGAATAACTTGCCTTCTGAAGGTGCTAGAGGGTTCAGATCAAAGCCAACTTGATATTATGAGGTCCCGTGCATCCAGGAGTGTCCGGCTCGTCCTCTTCAGGTTCACCAGAAGTACATATAATGGTCATACAGGGAGTGTTTTACCTTAATAATCTGGGGTAGGTGGACCCTTAAGAGAACCAGGATGGAGTATGTGTCCCAGAAGAGGAGAGTAATGCCAGGTCTAAGTCATTTAGGATTGCAAGGAGACAAGTCAGTCCGAAGGCTCTGGCTGGTTAGGTATAGAGAAAGAACACATGGAGCTCCCCGCGTCGTCCAACGACTTCGCAGTTGAATGGAGCACCAAGGCATGGCACTGGCCGGCGCTTGTCGTTCAAGTCTCCCCAGCCAGCTGAACTTAGACCTGAGGAGTGAGTGAGGTGTTAAGGACAGGCATGGTGGTGGAATGCTGAGGGTCAGACCACGTTATTGGATGTTGGCATCATACAAGAGGAGTTAGGTTTAGGGTCAGGTGGTTAGGGTTAGGATTAGAGGTCAGGGTGATGGTTAGGATTAGAGGTCAGGGTCAGGGTTAGGAGTTAAGGCTCCTCTGTGGCCCTCCAGCCGAGGAGCGGAGGAGGGGTGGGAGGGAGATGTGACGAAGTTCCCGAGAGGAATGTGAGGTGTGGAGTGTGAGGACCTAAGAAGCTAAACCAGAGATGAGGAGGGGTGATGTGGTTACATCAAGAACCCTCCCCCACCCGTTGAGGCGCCTCTGGGGCCCTACGCGCACCCTCCAGCCGAGGAGCGGAGGAGGGGCGGTAGGGCGATGTGACGTGAATGTGAGATGTGACATGTGAAGACCTAAGAAGCTAAACCAGAGATAAGGAGGGGTGATGTGGTTACATCAAGAACCCTCCCCCACCCGTTGAGGCGCCTCTGGGGCCCTACGCGCACCCTCCAGCCGAGGAGCGGAGGAGGGGCGGGAGGGCGTGAAATGTGACGGATGTGGTGAAGCAGTGGCTAGGTGAGCGTGCGTGTGTGTGTGTGCGCGTGTGTGTGTTCCAGGTCCGTAGTGAGGATGATGAGTAACAGATCCTGCCTTTCCAGATCCAGATGTCCCAGTCCGAGTCCCTCGTGCAGTGATTCCAGAAGAGCAGAGCAGTCATGATTGTGGTTTCCTGTTTGAGCTGCTTTTTCAACCTTTTGGAGGGAATTTACTTGAAGGATTGTTATAAAAATTAATTAAATAAATAATCAATTAAACACTCAATTGAATAATGAATTAAATTAACCTAATGCCATAATCACTACTCAGCAACCGTGCCGACCTGAAAACTGGAGCAACAGAGACGAGCTCTTCGCGGCAGCCGAGCTGACCACGGCCCAGATCCGACATGAACACCCAAGCAACAGAGATTACCTCTTCGCGGCAGCCAAGCTGACCACGGCTGGACGGTGTTTAACCGGAAGCTGAACAGGACGGAAAGTGCTGTATTAACTTAATAATAAATAAAATACACAATTGAATAATAAGCCAATTACTTAAATAACTCTCTTTTTGTTTTGTTGTCATTATTGTTGTTGTTGTCTTTCAGGTTGTTAAGGGTTAGTGTCTCTTCAGACCTGTTAAATAAATCCATTTTTGGTTTTGTTATTGGTTATTGTTGTCTTTAGGGTCGTTCAGTAGTTTTGTTCCTGTAAGCTTGTTGTCCTTTAGTTTTTTCAAATGTTGTCGGGATTGAGTTTTCCTGTTGAATAATTATATGATTTTGGACACATCATCAGTAGTGGATCCCAGGATCATTGGGTTAAGGTTAGGGTTAGGTATAGAGGTCAGGGTGAGGGATAGAGATCCAGATCCAGATGTCCCAATCCGAGTCCCTCGTGCAGTGATTCCAGAAGAGCAGAGCAGCCATGATTGTGGTTTCCTGTTTGAACTGACTTTTAAGTCTTTTTGAAGGATTTTTCTTGAAAGAGATTTTAATGAAATCTGTTATTATTATTATTATTATTATTATTATGCTTATTATTATTCTCGCTTTCTTTAAACTTGTTGTCCTTTAGTTTTTTCAAATGTTGGGATTGAGTTTTCCTGTTGAATAATTATATGATTTCGGACACATCATCAGTAGTGGTCCCCGGGATCATTGGGCGTTTCGGCCATTTATCACTAGACACCCTCACCCAGGGGTGGCCCTCCCCAGATTGATCAGTTCCGGAGAGTGTGTCTGTCTTATTGCCAATCAGGTGTTATTCTGCTTTTCCTTTTATCCAGAATTAATCATTAAATAATTATTTATTTATTTATTTTTTATAGTTATTTATTAATTGATTTGTTTATTATTATATTATTTTATGATTATATTTTTTATATATTTTATTATTATATTTTTATTTATTTATTATTATTTAGTAATTAATTATTTATTTATTTTTTATTATTTCATAAACGAATAATAGATAGTAGATAAATAAATAAATAAATAAGCCGGGTTGGCGTTAGGCTTTCTGAATCCCATCCCTCCCCACCTGCAGGCCTGTGCAGGAGGGGCGGTAATGTTATGAAGAGTGGCCAGGTGAGTGTGTTCCAGGTCCGTAGTGAGGATGATGAGTAGCAGATCCTGCCTTTCCAGATCCAGATGTCCCAGTCCGAGTCCCTCGTGCAGTGATTTCAGAAGCGCCGAGCAGCCATGATTGTGGTTTCCTGTTTGAACTGACGTTTTTCCTTCATATCCGGAATTAATCATTAATTAATTAATTAATTAATTATTATTTATCATTTCATAAATGAGTAATAGGTAGAAGATAAATAAATAAGTCGGGTTGGTTTTAGGCTTGCAGTCAGGTTATCATCAGTCTGGTGTTTAAACCTCATTTTTAACTGTATATTTAATCTAATTTAAATTGACTTTAATTTAGATTTATTCAGTCTAGTATAAATAGGGGAGAAAAGCTAAATGGAGGTGAATACTTACCTACTGTTTAAACCAGACCAGTTGTTAACACCGCTAGGTAGCCCCGGCCTGGCTGAACAGAGTTGAAGTCTGTTTATTCTCAATGATCCCCATGTGTCCCATACACCGCACGACCACCAGAGGATGCTGTTGATCCATGTCCACTCCAGTGCTTAGTTTCCTTAGGTCAAGTTCTGCAACGTTGATTACAGTCATGGTGCAAGCAGGAAAAATTAGTTTTCTGTTATTTTTTGCAGTTGGTATAAAAGTATTCTTACTTTGTTGAGAGTAGTTTATTTAGCAGTGTAATTGAGGTTTTTTAAATCAACAAATGGTGGTAAAATAAGGGGAAATTAGCGTTTTTGTTGTTTACCCAGCATGCTTTGCTGTTGAAATCTGCATTTTGGGAATAACTTGCTTTCTGAAGGTGCTAGAGGGTTAGAATCAACGCCCACTTGGTATTATGAGGTCCCGTGCATCCAATAGTGTCCGGCTCGTCCTCTTCAGGTTCACCAGAAGTACATTATTCATTGCAGTTGGTATAAAAGTATTCTTACTTTGTTGAGAGTAGTTTATTTAACAGTCTTAATGAGGTTTTTAATCATCAAATGGTGGTAAAATAAGGAGAAATGAGCGTTTTTGTCATTTACCCAGCATGCTTTGCTGTTAAAATGTGTGTTTTGGGAATAACTTGCCTTCTGAAGGTGCTAGAGGGTTCAGATCAAAGCCAACTTGATATTATGAGGTCCCGTGCATCCAGGAGTGTCCGGCTCGTCCTCTTCAGGTTCACCAGAAGTACATATAATGGTCATACAGGGAGTGTTTTACCTTAATAATCTGGGGTAGGTGGACCCTTAAGAGAACCAGGATGGAGTATGTGTCCCAGAAGAGGAGAGTAATGCCAGGTCTAAGTCATTTAGGATTGCAAGGAGACAAGTCAGTCCGAAGGCTCTGGCTGGTTAGGTATAGAGAAAGAACACATGGAGCTCCCCGCGTCGTCCAACGACTTCGCAGTTGAATGGAGCACCAAGGCATGGCACTGGCCGGCGCTTGTCGTTCAAGTCTCCCCAGCCAGCTGAACTTAGACCTGAGGAGTGAGTGAGGTGTTAAGGACAGGCATGGTGGTGGAATGCTGAGGGTCAGACCACGTTATTGGATGTTGGCATCATACAAGAGGAGTTAGGTTTAGGGTCAGGTGGTTAGGGTTAGGATTAGAGGTCAGGGTGATGGTTAGGATTAGAGGTCAGGGTCAGGGTTAGGAGTTAAGGCTCCTCTGTGGCCCTCCAGCCGAGGAGCGGAGGAGGGGTGGGAGGGAGATGTGACGAAGTTCCCGAGAGGAATGTGAGGTGTGGAGTGTGAGGACCTAAGAAGCTAAACCAGAGATGAGGAGGGGTGATGTGGTTACATCAAGAACCCTCCCCCACCCGTTGAGGCGCCTCTGGGGCCCTACGCGCACCCTCCAGCCGAGGAGCGGAGGAGGGGCGGTAGGGCGATGTGACGTGAATGTGAGATGTGACATGTGAAGACCTAAGAAGCTAAACCAGAGATAAGGAGGGGTGATGTGGTTACATCAAGAACCCTCCCCCACCCGTTGAGGCGCCTCTGGGGCCCTACGCGCACCCTCCAGCCGAGGAGCGGAGGAGGGGCGGGAGGGCGTGAAATGTGACGGATGTGGTGAAGCAGTGGCTAGGTGAGCGTGCGTGTGTGTGTGTGCGCGTGTGTGTGTTCCAGGTCCGTAGTGAGGATGATGAGTAACAGATCCTGCCTTTCCAGATCCAGATGTCCCAGTCCGAGTCCCTCGTGCAGTGATTCCAGAAGAGCAGAGCAGTCATGATTGTGGTTTCCTGTTTGAGCTGCTTTTTCAACCTTTTGGAGGGAATTTACTTGAAGGATTGTTATAAAAATTAATTAAATAAATAATCAATTAAACACTCAATTGAATAATGAATTAAATTAACCTAATGCCATAATCACTACTCAGCAACCGTGCCGACCTGAAAACTGGAGCAACAGAGACGAGCTCTTCGCGGCAGCCGAGCTGACCACGGCCCAGATCCGACATGAACACCCAAGCAACAGAGATTACCTCTTCGCGGCAGCCAAGCTGACCACGGCTGGACGGTGTTTAACCGGAAGCTGAACAGGACGGAAAGTGCTGTATTAACTTAATAATAAATAAAATACACAATTGAATAATAAGCCAATTACTTAAATAACTCTCTTTTTGTTTTGTTGTCATTATTGTTGTTGTTGTCTTTCAGGTTGTTAAGGGTTAGTGTCTCTTCAGACCTGTTAAATAAATCCATTTTTGGTTTTGTTATTGGTTATTGTTGTCTTTAGGGTCGTTCAGTAGTTTTGTTCCTGTAAGCTTGTTGTCCTTTAGTTTTTTCAAATGTTGTCGGGATTGAGTTTTCCTGTTGAATAATTATATGATTTTGGACACATCATCAGTAGTGGATCCCAGGATCATTGGGTTAAGGTTAGGGTTAGGTATAGAGGTCAGGGTGAGGGATAGAGATCCAGATCCAGATGTCCCAATCCGAGTCCCTCGTGCAGTGATTCCAGAAGAGCAGAGCAGCCATGATTGTGGTTTCCTGTTTGAACTGACTTTTAAGTCTTTTTGAAGGATTTTTCTTGAAAGAGATTTTAATGAAATCTGTTATTATTATTATTATTATTATTATTATGCTTATTATTATTCTCGCTTTCTTTAAACTTGTTGTCCTTTAGTTTTTTCAAATGTTGGGATTGAGTTTTCCTGTTGAATAATTATATGATTTCGGACACATCATCAGTAGTGGTCCCCGGGATCATTGGGCGTTTCGGCCATTTATCACTAGACACCCTCACCCAGGGGTGGCCCTCCCCAGATTGATCAGTTCCGGAGAGTGTGTCTGTCTTATTGCCAATCAGGTGTTATTCTGCTTTTCCTTTTATCCAGAATTAATCATTAAATAATTATTTATTTATTTATTTTTTATAGTTATTTATTAATTGATTTGTTTATTATTATATTATTTTATGATTATATTTTTTATATATTTTATTATTATATTTTTATTTATTTATTATTATTTAGTAATTAATTATTTATTTATTTTTTATTATTTCATAAACGAATAATAGATAGTAGATAAATAAATAAATAAATAAGCCGGGTTGGCGTTAGGCTTTCTGAATCCCATCCCTCCCCACCTGCAGGCCTGTGCAGGAGGGGCGGTAATGTTATGAAGAGTGGCCAGGTGAGTGTGTTCCAGGTCCGTAGTGAGGATGATGAGTAGCAGATCCTGCCTTTCCAGATCCAGATGTCCCAGTCCGAGTCCCTCGTGCAGTGATTTCAGAAGCGCCGAGCAGCCATGATTGTGGTTTCCTGTTTGAACTGACGTTTTTCCTTCATATCCGGAATTAATCATTAATTAATTAATTAATTAATTATTATTTATCATTTCATAAATGAGTAATAGGTAGAAGATAAATAAATAAGTCGGGTTGGTTTTAGGCTTGCAGTCAGGTTATCATCAGTCTGGTGTTTAAACCTCATTTTTAACTGTATATTTAATCTAATTTAAATTGACTTTAATTTAGATTTATTCAGTCTAGTATAAATAGGGGAGAAAAGCTAAATGGAGGTGAATACTTACCTACTGTTTAAACCAGACCAGTTGTTAACACCGCTAGGTAGCCCCGGCCTGGCTGAACAGAGTTGAAGTCTGTTTATTCTCAATGATCCCCATGTGTCCCATACACCGCACGACCACCAGAGGATGCTGTTGATCCATGTCCACTCCAGTGCTTAGTTTCCTTAGGTCAAGTTCTGCAACGTTGATTACAGTCATGGTGCAAGCAGGAAAAATTAGTTTTCTGTTATTTTTTGCAGTTGGTATAAAAGTATTCTTACTTTGTTGAGAGTAGTTTATTTAGCAGTGTAATTGAGGTTTTTTAAATCAACAAATGGTGGTAAAATAAGGGGAAATTAGCGTTTTTGTTGTTTACCCAGCATGCTTTGCTGTTGAAATCTGCATTTTGGGAATAACTTGCTTTCTGAAGGTGCTAGAGGGTTAGAATCAACGCCCACTTGGTATTATGAGGTCCCGTGCATCCAATAGTGTCCGGCTCGTCCTCTTCAGGTTCACCAGAAGTACATTATTCATTGCAGTTGGTATAAAAGTATTCTTACTTTGTTGAGAGTAGTTTATTTAACAGTCTTAATGAGGTTTTTAATCATCAAATGGTGGTAAAATAAGGAGAAATGAGCGTTTTTGTCATTTACCCAGCATGCTTTGCTGTTAAAATGTGTGTTTTGGGAATAACTTGCCTTCTGAAGGTGCTAGAGGGTTCAGATCAAAGCCAACTTGATATTATGAGGTCCCGTGCATCCAGGAGTGTCCGGCTCGTCCTCTTCAGGTTCACCAGAAGTACATATAATGGTCATACAGGGAGTGTTTTACCTTAATAATCTGGGGTAGGTGGACCCTTAAGAGAACCAGGATGGAGTATGTGTCCCAGAAGAGGAGAGTAATGCCAGGTCTAAGTCATTTAGGATTGCAAGGAGACAAGTCAGTCCGAAGGCTCTGGCTGGTTAGGTATAGAGAAAGAACACATGGAGCTCCCCGCGTCGTCCAACGACTTCGCAGTTGAATGGAGCACCAAGGCATGGCACTGGCCGGCGCTTGTCGTTCAAGTCTCCCCAGCCAGCTGAACTTAGACCTGAGGAGTGAGTGAGGTGTTAAGGACAGGCATGGTGGTGGAATGCTGAGGGTCAGACCACGTTATTGGATGTTGGCATCATACAAGAGGAGTTAGGTTTAGGGTCAGGTGGTTAGGGTTAGGATTAGAGGTCAGGGTGATGGTTAGGATTAGAGGTCAGGGTCAGGGTTAGGAGTTAAGGCTCCTCTGTGGCCCTCCAGCCGAGGAGCGGAGGAGGGGTGGGAGGGAGATGTGACGAAGTTCCCGAGAGGAATGTGAGGTGTGGAGTGTGAGGACCTAAGAAGCTAAACCAGAGATGAGGAGGGGTGATGTGGTTACATCAAGAACCCTCCCCCACCCGTTGAGGCGCCTCTGGGGCCCTACGCGCACCCTCCAGCCGAGGAGCGGAGGAGGGGCGGTAGGGCGATGTGACGTGAATGTGAGATGTGACATGTGAAGACCTAAGAAGCTAAACCAGAGATAAGGAGGGGTGATGTGGTTACATCAAGAACCCTCCCCCACCCGTTGAGGCGCCTCTGGGGCCCTACGCGCACCCTCCAGCCGAGGAGCGGAGGAGGGGCGGGAGGGCGTGAAATGTGACGGATGTGGTGAAGCAGTGGCTAGGTGAGCGTGCGTGTGTGTGTGTGCGCGTGTGTGTGTTCCAGGTCCGTAGTGAGGATGATGAGTAACAGATCCTGCCTTTCCAGATCCAGATGTCCCAGTCCGAGTCCCTCGTGCAGTGATTCCAGAAGAGCAGAGCAGTCATGATTGTGGTTTCCTGTTTGAGCTGCTTTTTCAACCTTTTGGAGGGAATTTACTTGAAGGATTGTTATAAAAATTAATTAAATAAATAATCAATTAAACACTCAATTGAATAATGAATTAAATTAACCTAATGCCATAATCACTACTCAGCAACCGTGCCGACCTGAAAACTGGAGCAACAGAGACGAGCTCTTCGCGGCAGCCGAGCTGACCACGGCCCAGATCCGACATGAACACCCAAGCAACAGAGATTACCTCTTCGCGGCAGCCAAGCTGACCACGGCTGGACGGTGTTTAACCGGAAGCTGAACAGGACGGAAAGTGCTGTATTAACTTAATAATAAATAAAATACACAATTGAATAATAAGCCAATTACTTAAATAACTCTCTTTTTGTTTTGTTGTCATTATTGTTGTTGTTGTCTTTCAGGTTGTTAAGGGTTAGTGTCTCTTCAGACCTGTTAAATAAATCCATTTTTGGTTTTGTTATTGGTTATTGTTGTCTTTAGGGTCGTTCAGTAGTTTTGTTCCTGTAAGCTTGTTGTCCTTTAGTTTTTTCAAATGTTGTCGGGATTGAGTTTTCCTGTTGAATAATTATATGATTTTGGACACATCATCAGTAGTGGATCCCAGGATCATTGGGTTAAGGTTAGGGTTAGGTATAGAGGTCAGGGTGAGGGATAGAGATCCAGATCCAGATGTCCCAATCCGAGTCCCTCGTGCAGTGATTCCAGAAGAGCAGAGCAGCCATGATTGTGGTTTCCTGTTTGAACTGACTTTTAAGTCTTTTTGAAGGATTTTTCTTGAAAGAGATTTTAATGAAATCTGTTATTATTATTATTATTATTATTATTATGCTTATTATTATTCTCGCTTTCTTTAAACTTGTTGTCCTTTAGGGTTAGGGTTAGGGTTAGGGTTAGGGTTAGGGTTAGGGTTAGGGTTAGGTGAAGGAAGGGGTAGTGGACTCCACCGCTGCGAAGCAGCGGCGGAGTCCGATGCACTGTCCATCGACGGCTGGTCACCCCCGGCACGACCCATCCCTCGTCGCAGCTGGGCAGTGGTCACCTCTCATTCAGGCCTCCCGGGTGTGTCGTGCCAAGCCTGGCGATCCACTCCTTCTCACACCGGCGTCGTTGTGCCGTGGTCCAGTTCAGGTCACACTGGACCACCGTGGCTCTCACCGCTTCCCAGCCGTGGAGGATGAAATGGTGGACCAGGTGAGTGTGTGTGCATTTACGTCTGAGGACGTTGTAGCGATGTTGAGTGAACCTGGTGAGAAGGGTGTTAGAGGTTTCCCCGACATATTGTAGCCCACAGTTTGTGCACATGATAACATAGACACAGTTTTTGCTCTTCACACACCCATAAAAGAGCGTTTTATGTATGTCATTGTTGTGTGTGTTTTTTAACCACGTGATGTGTTTAAAAAAACGGGCTAACACAGGTGTCCTGGGGGGATTTAACTCTCTAAGTTTAGCCTTGACTAATTTGTCTTGCAGGTTCCTGTTCCGTCTGTAAGCTGCTATTATTCTGTGATCCTGCAGTAGTTTGCTGTCCCTGGAAAACACAGAAAACGACTCTTTCGTCATGGTAACAAGCTTTACAGTGGACGGTGAGTAGGTTACAATAAAAGGCAGGGGAGACTCGACTGAAATAGGCTTTTTTGCCATAAAAACTCTCCGGCATTTCCGGAGAAATGTCCTGGAGTACCCTCTGGTGGTCAACACCGAGAACAGCACCTTGGTGGCTCGTTCAAAGTCCGTGTCCAGTGTGCATATTCTTCTGAATCTCAGTAATTGAGATTTAACCAGACCCTGAAAAGTGTGTTTGGGGTGAAAGCTGGTTTTGTAGAGGAGGGCGTGAGTGTCCGTTTCTTTGAAGAAAACTTTGATCTCCAGGCGGTGAGTGTCCTTGAAGTCCGTGTGTTTGAATGTGGTGGTGTCGAGGAAATCGACAGATTGCTGGTCCACTGTGGATTTCAGAGTTATTGAGGGGTTATGTGTGTTCAATGTCTGTATGAACATTTGAAAGTCCTCGCTCGAGTGAGTCCAGACGCCCCAGATATCATCAAGATATCGAAAGTACTGTGCGGGCTTCTTAACACAAGCGGCCAGGGCCGAAGCCTCCCACTGGGCCATGAAGATGTTGGCATATGCAGGTGCAAACTTTTTCCCCATGGCTGTGCCTTTAATCTGCAGGAAGTAGTTATCGTCAAATTGGAAATCATTCCTCTTAAGATTAATTTCCAACAGCTGAAGCAGCTCCTTCTCCGGCCTCTTTTTGTCAGGATACTTAGCAAAGATGTTTTTGATGGCTAATATGCCCTCATCAATGTCAATATTGGTGTAGAGGCTGTCAATATCCATAGTGAAGAGGATAGATTGCTCTGGAATGTGGAGCTGCTTCACCTTGTGGACGAAATCGTAGGTGTCCTTAATGTAACTAGGGTGTCTAGTCGAGAGAGGAGTCAGGAAGTGATCTAGGTACTCAGCTGTGTAATAGGTTTCACTATCGCAATCGGACACTATTGGTCTCCCTGGTGGGATTACATGTGGAATACTCCACTTAGTGGGATCCTTGTGGATCTTGGGGAGCATATAGAACAATCTGGCCCTCGGTACAGAGTTACCCAGTAAATACTTCTTTTGTTTGAAGTTAATAAACTTTTTATCAACGAGTGATTGGATAATCTTAGCCACCAGGGGGATTGTATCGCGGAAAATGGGTTTAGAAAGCTTGGTGTAGTAAGTGCTATCGTTAAGCTGTCTATAGCCCTCCCACAAATATTGAGACCGGTCCATGATGGTAATCGCACTGCCCTTATCTGCCGGTTTGATAACAATATGCTTGTTATGACAAAGACGTTTGAGAGCCTCTACTTCCGCAGGGAGGAGATTAGGTTTAACCGGAATAACCTTAAAATCAGTGTCAAACTGTGCAATGTCTGCCTTAATAAGTGCATTAACGGCTGGGTGGGTCTTTCCAGGAGGAGGAGACCAGGTGGATGCAGGCGTGAATGGCGGCGGTTCCGAGTCCGGTTTATCCTGAAAATACACAGCGAGTTTCAACTTCCTATGGTAAGTTTGTAGATCAAATCGAGACTGTTCTCTGACATGTTTGTGACAACCCTCTGTAGGGATGAAGGAGAGGCCCCTGTTCAACAAAGAGAATTCAGCCTCAGACAGTTTAAAGTTCTTAGCTAACACAATGACAGTTTTATTGTTCATAATGTTCGTGTTGCCAGAATCAGTCCTATTCCCCTCCTGATTAGACAGGCTTGTGGGGAAGTCTAGTTTAGGTACTTGATCCAGTGCTCGGAGACATTAACTGCCGTGGAGCGAGTCCAGTGGATCATGTCCCTTTCGGTATTAAAGTCTTGCTGGGGCAGAGCCTCAATGAACCCACAGTTGGTGGAGATGTGTTGGTTGAGGTGGGTCAGGAGGGTCTGCTCCTTGTGTGGGAGTGCTTTAGAAAAGTTCACCTCCGGGATCAGGATCTCAGCGTGAGGAAACCTAGTCTTGGCAGTCTTAAGGAGTTTTTGCAGTTCCTTAACAGCTGTTTCGCCGTTCAGCTGGCCCTTGTTGTTGAGGCCGAAGGAGAGGACCATCTTATCGACTGTCACGGTACTTGTGGCAGTGGCGATGATGGCCTCTGCATGCTTGAGCGTGGCACCTGGGAAGCCGTCAATCTGCAGGTCCGGAATCGTGAAGGGCGGGAGTCTGGTGACGTTGGAGTCGCCTATGACGATCCACTTCTTCACGATATGTAGAGACCAGTTTTGAAGCTTCTTGTTGGTGTTGCAGTGTCTAGTAGGCTTGCGTGCTCTGCTTTCAAGAGGGGAGAGACAAGGCAACTGGGTTTGCACAAGAGTCTTTTTTCTCCCTATAGGGGACACGTCCACCCCGGTCATGGGCAACAGTTTCTGGGTGAGCTTGGGTGGAGGAGGAGGAGGCGGAGGGGTGGACTGAGAGTCAGAGGAAATGTCCAGGAGGTCCGCTACATATAAATCCGCGTAGTCGGGGTCCATAGCCTCCATCTCTGAAGGGTCCTCCCGCTTAGTCTCCATGGCCGGCTGCACAGTGTGTGAGTCCAAGGTCGTTTCCTCCCCCAGTTCCGATTCCAGTACCTCAATGATGTCCAGGTCCTGTCCCAGTACGCAGATGTTGGATGGAGAGGGGGCCCCAGGGGTCCGAGGGGGTCCGGGGGGGCCTCCGGTGTCCAAAGATGCGGTCAATCGGCTTGGGGTGGGTCTCCGGCGAATCCGTGGAGCAGGAGTCGGTGTCAGGGGGATGGTGATGTTCTCATCTTCCCCTTCTGGGGCGGCAAACCAGTCAGTGTTGGGCCCTGTAGGGGGGGTGTCCTTTTCCGGGGCGGCCCCCAGTGGCATAGGGGTAACCGCGTCGGCCTGGATGATGTTTGTGACAACAGTGGGTGGATTATGCACCTGTGGTGTTGTCAGGAGTGCCCCCGGATGTGGGGGCGTGGTCCTGGGTGGGGCAGGATGCTGGGAGGGGCTCCGTTGGAGTCCCGGTCCTGCTGTGTCCTCGTGTGGTGGTTGTGGGGGTCTCGGAGGTCTCTGGAGGATCTCAGCTCCCGCTGTATGAGATGGTCGAGGACGTTGAGGGAGTCCCCGGACGGTCTCAGGTCCTGCAGAGTCGCTGCCGGTAGGTTGAGAAGGTCTCTGCGTTGTCCCTGGTCCCGCAGTACTCTTAGCCGATAGTTGTGGAGGTCTCTGGGAGGTAACAGGTCCCGCAGTCCTTCTAGTAGGCTGTGTAGGGGATCCCCGCGAGGTCACCGGTGGCTCAGACCGTGTTCTGAGGGACGTGATGATGTGGTCGATGGCGGTTCCGTCTGGAACGATGTCATCGTCCTCGTCGGTGGTTTCGTGGAGCGTCAGGAACGCTGCCAGCATAGTCTCAGCCCTTTGCAGGGTTTCAGGTAGGAGGCGGTTGCCCAAGCTGCGTCTGGCCCAGATGGTCGCCACCTGGAGGGGGTCCTGGTACTCAAGAGTAGAGAGAGACACAAACTGCGCAATTTCCGTTTCTAGCGCGCTTTGGTAGTGTTCGCGTAGGATAGTTAAAGTGGAACTTTCCCAGTTGTTAGCGTTATCCTGTATGCGTTTAGTGGTCTCGTCGGTAGGTGCTGATGGTTTAATACACGTAATAAGGTTTTTTGTCGTGCGGGATATAGTGACGGGGGCATCCCGTTCAGAGACGTTCTTAAGGTGGTGTACGGCTTTAATAAACCTATAAAGGATACGGACCTTAACCGTGAAGTCCGGGTCTGTGGAAAGAGGTCTATCCGCGCGAGTGTCTGCGCGTGATGGGGCCTGACGTGGATTACGTTGTGGTTTCCGCTTGTAACGTGATCTAGTTTTACGTTGTGGTCCCCGGCGTGTTTCCCGTCTATTGAGGTTTCCCTCCTCTCGATGTTGTGGACGGTGTTGGTCACGTCCCTGTGGGTTATTAGGTCTAACTGTATCATAACGATATTGTCGTTGATGAATAAAGTCACGTGTGTTGCGTTCATTACGGTACATGGTTGTGTTACGATCCGGATAATCATCCCGGGGGCGTTTCCTATGAACGGGTCGGTGTTGGGTCGTGTTATGTGTGTCATACACGTAGGAAGGACGGTGGCGGTCTGGGGAGTCCCTACTGGTCATCCGTGGGGGGACATCTACGCGCGTGGCCACGTCATCGATCCGTACGGTCGGGTTATGTGGACGTTGCGAGTAACGGTTCCGGTTAACGGGTACAGCCTGCTTATGTGGCGAACGGTATCGGTCAGGGGATTCCCACCGGGATGTGCGTCGGGGGACGTCGTCACGCTGGACTTCATCGTTGTCACGTAAGACGGGCGTACGGCCTTGTACACGTGGCGGGTAATATTCGTCCCGTGTTCTATCCGCGTCTCGTACGGGAGAAGGACGGCGGAGACTGGGGAATTCCCGCCTGTACTGGCGTCGGGGAGAAGCTTCCCGTACAGTTACGTCATTATCACGGACAATATCCGCGTAGGACGGTTGATAACGGTGTCGAGAGTCATGCCTGGGAGAAGGCTGACGTTCGCGGTGTGGCTGGCGGCCACGACGGCGTTGAACTACTGTCCAACCTTCATCTCTATCTCGTTCGAGAATAGTCATAATGACGGAGCAGTGAATAAACGATGAATAACGATGAATTAGCGGTGAAATAGCAATGAATTAGCAACAGATAGCGTAGCATAAATTAGCTTTGGGCCCCGTGGCTAACACGCTAATAAAACAGCACATGTAAGGCCCTAATGGCGAGCGACACTGTGTCTGCAATAGAGCGTACTCACGCGGGCGGAGAAGGACAAGTTATGTGGTCAATAAACGATGAATGACGATGAGTTAGCGGTGAAATAGCAATGAATTAGCAACAGATAGCGTAGCATAAATTAGCTTTAGGCCCCGTGGCTAACACGCTAATAAAACAGCACGTGTAAAGCCCTAATGGCGAGCGACACTGTGTCTGCAATAGAGCGTACTCACGCGGGCGGAGAAGGACAAGTTATGTGGTCGACGTTTCGGTTCTGTAGCAGAACCTTCTTCAGGAGATAACTTGTCAATTTTAAAGAAAGGAATGATGAAAGAGCTCATGTAGAAAGTCCGGTAATTGTGCAGCTACGGTGCGTGGTGAGTAGTACATCCATTAAGGTGTGAGTGTCTCTCGCGGTCAATGCAGGTAAATACACCTTTAAGACGGTAACTGAGCCGCCATTTTGACAGGAGCGCGCCATTAATTATGGGTAATGTTGTCTTTCACAGGAAATCGGGGTGGCGGAGCTCCGTGGATCCAGAGTCTCCCCGCAGGTCCCGACAGGGAGCTAAAGTGTCAGCGGTTTCCTGGAAGAGAGCTAAAAAGCACGTTTAGGCATACAACATGGATATAGTATATATATATATATATATTTATATATATATATATATGTGTGTATACACATATATATGTATGTGTGTGGGAGAATAATAATAATAATACATACATGTATTTATTTATTAATTATTCTACTATAAGTAGTTGTTTTATAAATGTATAAATAAATAAATAAATGGTTATAGTATCCATGTGTTGTCCTGGTGTGTGTTTTTTATTTAAGAGTGCCCACATGCAATGGATGGCGGTGTGTGGTTAGGTTCAGGGATGATGAGCTACTCAGTGAACCCCAAACCCACCGGGTCGTCCTCCAGGTCGTGTGACCGAGGTCAGACGGGTGGAGGAGGATCCGTCCTTCCCTGTAATTAGGGTTAGGCGTGGGGATGGAGTGGTTAGGGTTAGGGTTAGGGTTAGGGTTAGGGTTAGGGTTAGGGTTAGGGTTAGGGTTAGGGTTAGGGTTAGGTATTAGGGTTAGGGTTAGGGTTAGGGTTAGGGTTAGGGTTAGGGTTAGGGTTAGGTATTAGGCTGGAAAAGGGTATGTCGCGGCGACATATGCAAATAGCGTCCGCTAGGAATGTCGTAGAGAGCTGAAAGTAAGAAATGAGCATCGTTCAGACAATTTTCTATCATGGGGGGGGGCACTTCAAAAGTCGGACTTCCGGTGTCCCTAGCTCGTGACCGGAAGTAGTAGACCGGAAGTGTGTGGTGTCCACTCAAAGGTCTGGCCGAGACGAGTCCATAGACGTCTGAACCATCTCCGTGGCACTTACCGTTGGCGAGATATAGCGGGATGTCGTTCCCCCATAGACTCCCATGTTAAATGGATGTCGTCCTTGCAAAACTCCTAAGTGTTTTGTCGTTGTATGGGTAGGGGACATTGCAGAAACCACTGAGGAGCATGAATCAGGCAATTTCCTTTCCTTTGAAAAGGCGGACCGGAAGTGGCCGTGTCTCGGCCGGGGAGGGTCCGCGAGCCTCATGTTGGGTGTCCACGTGTAGGTCTGGCCGAGACGAGTCCATAGACATCTGAACCATCCCCGTGGCACGTACCGTTGGCGAGATACCGCGAGATGTCGTTCCCCCATAGACTCCCATGTTAAATGGATGTCGGCCTTGAAAAGTTCCTAAGTGTTTTGTCGTTGTATGGAAAGGGGACATCCCAGAGACCACTTAGGAGCATGAATCAGGCAATTTTATTTTCTTGTAAAACGCGGACCGGAAGTGGCCGTATCTCGGCCCAGGAAGGTCCCGCGGACCTCATGTTGGGTGTCTAAGTGAAGGTCTGGCCGAGACGAGTCCATAGATGTCTGAACCATCTCCGTGGCACGTACCGTTGGCGAGATACCGCGAGATGTCGCTCCCCCATAGACTCCCATGTTAAATGGATGTCCCCCCTTGAAAAACGACCAAGTGTTTTGGAATAACGTGTCTCCAGAACATGCATAGGAGCACGTTTCAGGCCATTTGGAGTCGAATGGTCCCTATATTGGCATGTGCCATGTGTCAGACACTTAGGGTTAGGATGAGAGGTTCCTGGTAGGGTTATATATAGTAAGTGGGCCGTGTTGGGTGTCCACGTGTAGGTATTAGGCTGGAAAAGGGTATGTCGCGGCGACATATGCAAATAGCGTCCGCTAGGAATGTCGTAGAGAGCTGAAAGTAAGAAATGAGCATCGTTCAGACAATTTTCTATCATGGGGGGGGGCACTTCAAAAGTCGGACTTCCGGTGTCCCTAGCTCGTGACCGGAAGTAGTAGACCGGAAGTGTGTGGTGTCCACTCAAAGGTCTGGCCGAGACGAGTCCATAGACGTCTGAACCATCTCCGTGGCACTTACCGTTGGCGAGATATAGCGGGATGTCGTTCCCCCATAGACTCCCATGTTAAATGGATGTCGTCCTTGCAAAACTCCTAAGTGTTTTGTCGTTGTATGGGTAGGGGACATTGCAGAAACCACTGAGGAGCATGAATCAGGCAATTTCCTTTCCTTTGAAAAGGCGGACCGGAAGTGGCCGTGTCTCGGCCGGGGAGGGTCCGCGAGCCTCATGTTGGGTGTCCACGTGTAGGTCTGGCCGAGACGAGTCCATAGACATCTGAACCATCCCCGTGGCACGTACCGTTGGCGAGATACCGCGAGATGTCGTTCCCCCATAGACTCCCATGTTAAATGGATGTCGGCCTTGAAAAGTTCCTAAGTGTTTTGTCGTTGTATGGAAAGGGGACATCCCAGAGACCACTTAGGAGCATGAATCAGGCAATTTTATTTTCTTGTAAAACGCGGACCGGAAGTGGCCGTATCTCGGCCCAGGAAGGTCCCGCGGACCTCATGTTGGGTGTCTAAGTGAAGGTCTGGCCGAGACGAGTCCATAGATGTCTGAACCATCTCCGTGGCACGTACCGTTGGCGAGATACCGCGAGATGTCGCTCCCCCATAGACTCCCATGTTAAATGGATGTCCCCCCTTGAAAAACGACCAAGTGTTTTGGAATAACGTGTCTCCAGAACATGCATAGGAGCACGTTTCAGGCCATTTGGAGTCGAATGGTCCCTATATTGGCATGTGCCATGTGTCAGACACTTAGGGTTAGGATGAGAGGTTCCTGGTAGGGTTATATATAGTAAGTGGGCCGTGTTGGGTGTCCACGTGTAGGTATTAGGCTGGAAAAGGGTATGTCGCGGCGACATATGCAAATAGCGTCCGCTAGGAATGTCGTAGAGAGCTGAAAGTAAGAAATGAGCATCGTTCAGACAATTTTCTATCATGGGGGGGGGCACTTCAAAAGTCGGACTTCCGGTGTCCCTAGCTCGTGACCGGAAGTAGTAGACCGGAAGTGTGTGGTGTCCACTCAAAGGTCTGGCCGAGACGAGTCCATAGACGTCTGAACCATCTCCGTGGCACTTACCGTTGGCGAGATATAGCGGGATGTCGTTCCCCCATAGACTCCCATGTTAAATGGATGTCGTCCTTGCAAAACTCCTAAGTGTTTTGTCGTTGTATGGGTAGGGGACATTGCAGAAACCACTGAGGAGCATGAATCAGGCAATTTCCTTTCCTTTGAAAAGGCGGACCGGAAGTGGCCGTGTCTCGGCCGGGGAGGGTCCGCGAGCCTCATGTTGGGTGTCCACGTGTAGGTCTGGCCGAGACGAGTCCATAGACATCTGAACCATCCCCGTGGCACGTACCGTTGGCGAGATACCGCGAGATGTCGTTCCCCCATAGACTCCCATGTTAAATGGATGTCGGCCTTGAAAAGTTCCTAAGTGTTTTGTCGTTGTATGGAAAGGGGACATCCCAGAGACCACTTAGGAGCATGAATCAGGCAATTTTATTTTCTTGTAAAACGCGGACCGGAAGTGGCCGTATCTCGGCCCAGGAAGGTCCCGCGGACCTCATGTTGGGTGTCTAAGTGAAGGTCTGGCCGAGACGAGTCCATAGATGTCTGAACCATCTCCGTGGCACGTACCGTTGGCGAGATACCGCGAGATGTCGCTCCCCCATAGACTCCCATGTTAAATGGATGTCCCCCCTTGAAAAACGACCAAGTGTTTTGGAATAACGTGTCTCCAGAACATGCATAGGAGCACGTTTCAGGCCATTTGGAGTCGAATGGTCCCTATATTGGCATGTGCCATGTGTCAGACACTTAGGGTTAGGATGAGAGGTTCCTGGTAGGGTTATATATAGTAAGTGGGCCGTGTTGGGTGTCCACGTGTAGGTATTAGGCTGGAAAAGGGTATGTCGCGGCGACATATGCAAATAGCGTCCGCTAGGAATGTCGTAGAGAGCTGAAAGTAAGAAATGAGCATCGTTCAGACAATTTTCTATCATGGGGGGGGGCACTTCAAAAGTCGGACTTCCGGTGTCCCTAGCTCGTGACCGGAAGTAGTAGACCGGAAGTGTGTGGTGTCCACTCAAAGGTCTGGCCGAGACGAGTCCATAGACGTCTGAACCATCTCCGTGGCACTTACCGTTGGCGAGATATAGCGGGATGTCGTTCCCCCATAGACTCCCATGTTAAATGGATGTCGTCCTTGCAAAACTCCTAAGTGTTTTGTCGTTGTATGGGTAGGGGACATTGCAGAAACCACTGAGGAGCATGAATCAGGCAATTTCCTTTCCTTTGAAAAGGCGGACCGGAAGTGGCCGTGTCTCGGCCGGGGAGGGTCCGCGAGCCTCATGTTGGGTGTCCACGTGTAGGTCTGGCCGAGACGAGTCCATAGACATCTGAACCATCCCCGTGGCACGTACCGTTGGCGAGATACCGCGAGATGTCGTTCCCCCATAGACTCCCATGTTAAATGGATGTCGGCCTTGAAAAGTTCCTAAGTGTTTTGTCGTTGTATGGAAAGGGGACATCCCAGAGACCACTTAGGAGCATGAATCAGGCAATTTTATTTTCTTGTAAAACGCGGACCGGAAGTGGCCGTATCTCGGCCCAGGAAGGTCCCGCGGACCTCATGTTGGGTGTCTAAGTGAAGGTCTGGCCGAGACGAGTCCATAGATGTCTGAACCATCTCCGTGGCACGTACCGTTGGCGAGATACCGCGAGATGTCGCTCCCCCATAGACTCCCATGTTAAATGGATGTCCCCCCTTGAAAAACGACCAAGTGTTTTGGAATAACGTGTCTCCAGAACATGCATAGGAGCACGTTTCAGGCCATTTGGAGTCGAATGGTCCCTATATTGGCATGTGCCATGTGTCAGACACTTAGGGTTAGGATGAGAGGTTCCTGGTTAGGGTTAGGGTTAGGGTTAGGGTTAGGGTTAGGGTTAGGGTTAGGGTTAGGGTTAGGGTTAGGGTTAGGGTTAGGGTTAGGGTTAGGGTTAGGGTTAGGGTTAGGGTTAGGGTTAGGGTTAGGGTTAGGGTTAGGTATTAGGCTGGAAAAGGGTATGTCGCGGCGACATATGCAAATAGCGTCCGCTAGGAATGTCGTAGAGAGCTGAAAGTAAGAAATGAGCATCGTTCAGACAATTTTCTATCATGGGGGGGGGCACTTCAAAAGTCGGACTTCCGGTGTCCCTAGCTCGTGACCGGAAGTAGTAGACCGGAAGTGTGTGGTGTCCACTCAAAGGTCTGGCCGAGACGAGTCCATAGACGTCTGAACCATCTCCGTGGCACTTACCGTTGGCGAGATATAGCGGGATGTCGTTCCCCCATAGACTCCCATGTTAAATGGATGTCGTCCTTGCAAAACTCCTAAGTGTTTTGTCGTTGTATGGGTAGGGGACATTGCAGAAACCACTGAGGAGCATGAATCAGGCAATTTCCTTTCCTTTGAAAAGGCGGACCGGAAGTGGCCGTGTCTCGGCCGGGGAGGGTCCGCGAGCCTCATGTTGGGTGTCCACGTGTAGGTCTGGCCGAGACGAGTCCATAGACATCTGAACCATCCCCGTGGCACGTACCGTTGGCGAGATACCGCGAGATGTCGTTCCCCCATAGACTCCCATGTTAAATGGATGTCGGCCTTGAAAAGTTCCTAAGTGTTTTGTCGTTGTATGGAAAGGGGACATCCCAGAGACCACTTAGGAGCATGAATCAGGCAATTTTATTTTCTTGTAAAACGCGGACCGGAAGTGGCCGTATCTCGGCCCAGGAAGGTCCCGCGGACCTCATGTTGGGTGTCTAAGTGAAGGTCTGGCCGAGACGAGTCCATAGATGTCTGAACCATCTCCGTGGCACGTACCGTTGGCGAGATACCGCGAGATGTCGCTCCCCCATAGACTCCCATGTTAAATGGATGTCCCCCCTTGAAAAACGACCAAGTGTTTTGGAATAACGTGTCTCCAGAACATGCATAGGAGCACGTTTCAGGCCATTTGGAGTCGAATGGTCCCTATATTGGCATGTGCCATGTGTCAGACACTTAGGGTTAGGATGAGAGGTTCCTGGTAGGGTTATATATAGTAAGTGGGCCGTGTTGGGTGTCCACGTGTAGGTATTAGGCTGGAAAAGGGTATGTCGCGGCGACATATGCAAATAGCGTCCGCTAGGAATGTCGTAGAGAGCTGAAAGTAAGAAATGAGCATCGTTCAGACAATTTTCTATCATGGGGGGGGGCACTTCAAAAGTCGGACTTCCGGTGTCCCTAGCTCGTGACCGGAAGTAGTAGACCGGAAGTGTGTGGTGTCCACTCAAAGGTCTGGCCGAGACGAGTCCATAGACGTCTGAACCATCTCCGTGGCACTTACCGTTGGCGAGATATAGCGGGATGTCGTTCCCCCATAGACTCCCATGTTAAATGGATGTCGTCCTTGCAAAACTCCTAAGTGTTTTGTCGTTGTATGGGTAGGGGACATTGCAGAAACCACTGAGGAGCATGAATCAGGCAATTTCCTTTCCTTTGAAAAGGCGGACCGGAAGTGGCCGTGTCTCGGCCGGGGAGGGTCCGCGAGCCTCATGTTGGGTGTCCACGTGTAGGTCTGGCCGAGACGAGTCCATAGACATCTGAACCATCCCCGTGGCACGTACCGTTGGCGAGATACCGCGAGATGTCGTTCCCCCATAGACTCCCATGTTAAATGGATGTCGGCCTTGAAAAGTTCCTAAGTGTTTTGTCGTTGTATGGAAAGGGGACATCCCAGAGACCACTTAGGAGCATGAATCAGGCAATTTTATTTTCTTGTAAAACGCGGACCGGAAGTGGCCGTATCTCGGCCCAGGAAGGTCCCGCGGACCTCATGTTGGGTGTCTAAGTGAAGGTCTGGCCGAGACGAGTCCATAGATGTCTGAACCATCTCCGTGGCACGTACCGTTGGCGAGATACCGCGAGATGTCGCTCCCCCATAGACTCCCATGTTAAATGGATGTCCCCCCTTGAAAAACGACCAAGTGTTTTGGAATAACGTGTCTCCAGAACATGCATAGGAGCACGTTTCAGGCCATTTGGAGTCGAATGGTCCCTATATTGGCATGTGCCATGTGTCAGACACTTAGGGTTAGGATGAGAGGTTCCTGGTAGGGTTATATATAGTAAGTGGGCCGTGTTGGGTGTCCACGTGTAGGTATTAGGCTGGAAAAGGGTATGTCGCGGCGACATATGCAAATAGCGTCCGCTAGGAATGTCGTAGAGAGCTGAAAGTAAGAAATGAGCATCGTTCAGACAATTTTCTATCATGGGGGGGGGCACTTCAAAAGTCGGACTTCCGGTGTCCCTAGCTCGTGACCGGAAGTAGTAGACCGGAAGTGTGTGGTGTCCACTCAAAGGTCTGGCCGAGACGAGTCCATAGACGTCTGAACCATCTCCGTGGCACTTACCGTTGGCGAGATATAGCGGGATGTCGTTCCCCCATAGACTCCCATGTTAAATGGATGTCGTCCTTGCAAAACTCCTAAGTGTTTTGTCGTTGTATGGGTAGGGGACATTGCAGAAACCACTGAGGAGCATGAATCAGGCAATTTCCTTTCCTTTGAAAAGGCGGACCGGAAGTGGCCGTGTCTCGGCCGGGGAGGGTCCGCGAGCCTCATGTTGGGTGTCCACGTGTAGGTCTGGCCGAGACGAGTCCATAGACATCTGAACCATCCCCGTGGCACGTACCGTTGGCGAGATACCGCGAGATGTCGTTCCCCCATAGACTCCCATGTTAAATGGATGTCGGCCTTGAAAAGTTCCTAAGTGTTTTGTCGTTGTATGGAAAGGGGACATCCCAGAGACCACTTAGGAGCATGAATCAGGCAATTTTATTTTCTTGTAAAACGCGGACCGGAAGTGGCCGTATCTCGGCCCAGGAAGGTCCCGCGGACCTCATGTTGGGTGTCTAAGTGAAGGTCTGGCCGAGACGAGTCCATAGATGTCTGAACCATCTCCGTGGCACGTACCGTTGGCGAGATACCGCGAGATGTCGCTCCCCCATAGACTCCCATGTTAAATGGATGTCCCCCCTTGAAAAACGACCAAGTGTTTTGGAATAACGTGTCTCCAGAACATGCATAGGAGCACGTTTCAGGCCATTTGGAGTCGAATGGTCCCTATATTGGCATGTGCCATGTGTCAGACACTTAGGGTTAGGATGAGAGGTTCCTGGTAGGGTTATATATAGTAAGTGGGCCGTGTTGGGTGTCCACGTGTAGGTATTAGGCTGGAAAAGGGTATGTCGCGGCGACATATGCAAATAGCGTCCGCTAGGAATGTCGTAGAGAGCTGAAAGTAAGAAATGAGCATCGTTCAGACAATTTTCTATCATGGGGGGGGGCACTTCAAAAGTCGGACTTCCGGTGTCCCTAGCTCGTGACCGGAAGTAGTAGACCGGAAGTGTGTGGTGTCCACTCAAAGGTCTGGCCGAGACGAGTCCATAGACGTCTGAACCATCTCCGTGGCACTTACCGTTGGCGAGATATAGCGGGATGTCGTTCCCCCATAGACTCCCATGTTAAATGGATGTCGTCCTTGCAAAACTCCTAAGTGTTTTGTCGTTGTATGGGTAGGGGACATTGCAGAAACCACTGAGGAGCATGAATCAGGCAATTTCCTTTCCTTTGAAAAGGCGGACCGGAAGTGGCCGTGTCTCGGCCGGGGAGGGTCCGCGAGCCTCATGTTGGGTGTCCACGTGTAGGTCTGGCCGAGACGAGTCCATAGACATCTGAACCATCCCCGTGGCACGTACCGTTGGCGAGATACCGCGAGATGTCGTTCCCCCATAGACTCCCATGTTAAATGGATGTCGGCCTTGAAAAGTTCCTAAGTGTTTTGTCGTTGTATGGAAAGGGGACATCCCAGAGACCACTTAGGAGCATGAATCAGGCAATTTTATTTTCTTGTAAAACGCGGACCGGAAGTGGCCGTATCTCGGCCCAGGAAGGTCCCGCGGACCTCATGTTGGGTGTCTAAGTGAAGGTCTGGCCGAGACGAGTCCATAGATGTCTGAACCATCTCCGTGGCACGTACCGTTGGCGAGATACCGCGAGATGTCGCTCCCCCATAGACTCCCATGTTAAATGGATGTCCCCCCTTGAAAAACGACCAAGTGTTTTGGAATAACGTGTCTCCAGAACATGCATAGGAGCACGTTTCAGGCCATTTGGAGTCGAATGGTCCCTATATTGGCATGTGCCATGTGTCAGACACTTAGGGTTAGGATGAGAGGTTCCTGGTAGGGTTATATATAGTAAGTGGGCCGTGTTGGGTGTCCACGTGTAGGTATTAGGCTGGAAAAGGGTATGTCGCGGCGACATATGCAAATAGCGTCCGCTAGGAATGTCGTAGAGAGCTGAAAGTAAGAAATGAGCATCGTTCAGACAATTTTCTATCATGGGGGGGGGCACTTCAAAAGTCGGACTTCCGGTGTCCCTAGCTCGTGACCGGAAGTAGTAGACCGGAAGTGTGTGGTGTCCACTCAAAGGTCTGGCCGAGACGAGTCCATAGACGTCTGAACCATCTCCGTGGCACTTACCGTTGGCGAGATATAGCGGGATGTCGTTCCCCCATAGACTCCCATGTTAAATGGATGTCGTCCTTGCAAAACTCCTAAGTGTTTTGTCGTTGTATGGGTAGGGGACATTGCAGAAACCACTGAGGAGCATGAATCAGGCAATTTCCTTTCCTTTGAAAAGGCGGACCGGAAGTGGCCGTGTCTCGGCCGGGGAGGGTCCGCGAGCCTCATGTTGGGTGTCCACGTGTAGGTCTGGCCGAGACGAGTCCATAGACATCTGAACCATCCCCGTGGCACGTACCGTTGGCGAGATACCGCGAGATGTCGTTCCCCCATAGACTCCCATGTTAAATGGATGTCGGCCTTGAAAAGTTCCTAAGTGTTTTGTCGTTGTATGGAAAGGGGACATCCCAGAGACCACTTAGGAGCATGAATCAGGCAATTTTATTTTCTTGTAAAACGCGGACCGGAAGTGGCCGTATCTCGGCCCAGGAAGGTCCCGCGGACCTCATGTTGGGTGTCTAAGTGAAGGTCTGGCCGAGACGAGTCCATAGATGTCTGAACCATCTCCGTGGCACGTACCGTTGGCGAGATACCGCGAGATGTCGCTCCCCCATAGACTCCCATGTTAAATGGATGTCCCCCCTTGAAAAACGACCAAGTGTTTTGGAATAACGTGTCTCCAGAACATGCATAGGAGCACGTTTCAGGCCATTTGGAGTCGAATGGTCCCTATATTGGCATGTGCCATGTGTCAGACACTTAGGGTTAGGATGAGAGGTTCCTGGTAGGGTTATATATAGTAAGTGGGCCGTGTTGGGTGTCCACGTGTAGGTATTAGGCTGGAAAAGGGTATGTCGCGGCGACATATGCAAATAGCGTCCGCTAGGAATGTCGTAGAGAGGGTTAGGGTTAGGGTTAGGGTTAGGGTTAGGGTTAGGGTTAGGGTTAGGGTTAGGGTTAGGGTTAGGGTTAGGGTTAGGGTTAGGGTTAGGGTTAGGGTTAGGGTTAGGGTTAGGGTTAGGGTTAGGGTTAGGGTTAGGGTTAGGGTTAGGGTTAGGGTTAGGGTTAGGGTTAGGGTTAGGGTTAGGGTTAGGGTTAGGGTTAGGGTTAGGGTTAGGGTTAGGGTTAGGGTTAGGTATTAGGCTGGAAAAGGGTATGTCGCGGCGACATATGCAAATAGCGTCCGCTAGGAATGTCGTAGAGAGCTGAAAGTAAGAAATGAGCATCGTTCAGACAATTTTCTATCATGGGGGGGGGCACTTCAAAAGTCGGACTTCCGGTGTCCCTAGCTCGTGACCGGAAGTAGTAGACCGGAAGTGTGTGGTGTCCACTCAAAGGTCTGGCCGAGACGAGTCCATAGACGTCTGAACCATCTCCGTGGCACTTACCGTTGGCGAGATATAGCGGGATGTCGTTCCCCCATAGACTCCCATGTTAAATGGATGTCGTCCTTGCAAAACTCCTAAGTGTTTTGTCGTTGTATGGGTAGGGGACATTGCAGAAACCACTGAGGAGCATGAATCAGGCAATTTCCTTTCCTTTGAAAAGGCGGACCGGAAGTGGCCGTGTCTCGGCCGGGGAGGGTCCGCGAGCCTCATGTTGGGTGTCCACGTGTAGGTCTGGCCGAGACGAGTCCATAGACATCTGAACCATCCCCGTGGCACGTACCGTTGGCGAGATACCGCGAGATGTCGTTCCCCCATAGACTCCCATGTTAAATGGATGTCGGCCTTGAAAAGTTCCTAAGTGTTTTGTCGTTGTATGGAAAGGGGACATCCCAGAGACCACTTAGGAGCATGAATCAGGCAATTTTATTTTCTTGTAAAACGCGGACCGGAAGTGGCCGTATCTCGGCCCAGGAAGGTCCCGCGGACCTCATGTTGGGTGTCTAAGTGAAGGTCTGGCCGAGACGAGTCCATAGATGTCTGAACCATCTCCGTGGCACGTACCGTTGGCGAGATACCGCGAGATGTCGCTCCCCCATAGACTCCCATGTTAAATGGATGTCCCCCCTTGAAAAACGACCAAGTGTTTTGGAATAACGTGTCTCCAGAACATGCATAGGAGCACGTTTCAGGCCATTTGGAGTCGAATGGTCCCTATATTGGCATGTGCCATGTGTCAGACACTTAGGGTTAGGATGAGAGGTTCCTGGTAGGGTTATATATAGTAAGTGGGCCGTGTTGGGTGTCCACGTGTAGGTATTAGGCTGGAAAAGGGTATGTCGCGGCGACATATGCAAATAGCGTCCGCTAGGAATGTCGTAGAGAGCTGAAAGTAAGAAATGAGCATCGTTCAGACAATTTTCTATCATGGGGGGGGGCACTTCAAAAGTCGGACTTCCGGTGTCCCTAGCTCGTGACCGGAAGTAGTAGACCGGAAGTGTGTGGTGTCCACTCAAAGGTCTGGCCGAGACGAGTCCATAGACGTCTGAACCATCTCCGTGGCACTTACCGTTGGCGAGATATAGCGGGATGTCGTTCCCCCATAGACTCCCATGTTAAATGGATGTCGTCCTTGCAAAACTCCTAAGTGTTTTGTCGTTGTATGGGTAGGGGACATTGCAGAAACCACTGAGGAGCATGAATCAGGCAATTTCCTTTCCTTTGAAAAGGCGGACCGGAAGTGGCCGTGTCTCGGCCGGGGAGGGTCCGCGAGCCTCATGTTGGGTGTCCACGTGTAGGTCTGGCCGAGACGAGTCCATAGACATCTGAACCATCCCCGTGGCACGTACCGTTGGCGAGATACCGCGAGATGTCGTTCCCCCATAGACTCCCATGTTAAATGGATGTCGGCCTTGAAAAGTTCCTAAGTGTTTTGTCGTTGTATGGAAAGGGGACATCCCAGAGACCACTTAGGAGCATGAATCAGGCAATTTTATTTTCTTGTAAAACGCGGACCGGAAGTGGCCGTATCTCGGCCCAGGAAGGTCCCGCGGACCTCATGTTGGGTGTCTAAGTGAAGGTCTGGCCGAGACGAGTCCATAGATGTCTGAACCATCTCCGTGGCACGTACCGTTGGCGAGATACCGCGAGATGTCGCTCCCCCATAGACTCCCATGTTAAATGGATGTCCCCCCTTGAAAAACGACCAAGTGTTTTGGAATAACGTGTCTCCAGAACATGCATAGGAGCACGTTTCAGGCCATTTGGAGTCGAATGGTCCCTATATTGGCATGTGCCATGTGTCAGACACTTAGGGTTAGGATGAGAGGTTCCTGGTAGGGTTATATATAGTAAGTGGGCCGTGTTGGGTGTCCACGTGTAGGTATTAGGCTGGAAAAGGGTATGTCGCGGCGACATATGCAAATAGCGTCCGCTAGGAATGTCGTAGAGAGCTGAAAGTAAGAAATGAGCATCGTTCAGACAATTTTCTATCATGGGGGGGGGCACTTCAAAAGTCGGACTTCCGGTGTCCCTAGCTCGTGACCGGAAGTAGTAGACCGGAAGTGTGTGGTGTCCACTCAAAGGTCTGGCCGAGACGAGTCCATAGACGTCTGAACCATCTCCGTGGCACTTACCGTTGGCGAGATATAGCGGGATGTCGTTCCCCCATAGACTCCCATGTTAAATGGATGTCGTCCTTGCAAAACTCCTAAGTGTTTTGTCGTTGTATGGGTAGGGGACATTGCAGAAACCACTGAGGAGCATGAATCAGGCAATTTCCTTTCCTTTGAAAAGGCGGACCGGAAGTGGCCGTGTCTCGGCCGGGGAGGGTCCGCGAGCCTCATGTTGGGTGTCCACGTGTAGGTCTGGCCGAGACGAGTCCATAGACATCTGAACCATCCCCGTGGCACGTACCGTTGGCGAGATACCGCGAGATGTCGTTCCCCCATAGACTCCCATGTTAAATGGATGTCGGCCTTGAAAAGTTCCTAAGTGTTTTGTCGTTGTATGGAAAGGGGACATCCCAGAGACCACTTAGGAGCATGAATCAGGCAATTTTATTTTCTTGTAAAACGCGGACCGGAAGTGGCCGTATCTCGGCCCAGGAAGGTCCCGCGGACCTCATGTTGGGTGTCTAAGTGAAGGTCTGGCCGAGACGAGTCCATAGATGTCTGAACCATCTCCGTGGCACGTACCGTTGGCGAGATACCGCGAGATGTCGCTCCCCCATAGACTCCCATGTTAAATGGATGTCCCCCCTTGAAAAACGACCAAGTGTTTTGGAATAACGTGTCTCCAGAACATGCATAGGAGCACGTTTCAGGCCATTTGGAGTCGAATGGTCCCTATATTGGCATGTGCCATGTGTCAGACACTTAGGGTTAGGATGAGAGGTTCCTGGTAGGGTTATATATAGTAAGTGGGCCGTGTTGGGTGTCCACGTGTAGGTATTAGGCTGGAAAAGGGTATGTCGCGGCGACATATGCAAATAGCGTCCGCTAGGAATGTCGTAGAGAGCTGAAAGTAAGAAATGAGCATCGTTCAGACAATTTTCTATCATGGGGGGGGGCACTTCAAAAGTCGGACTTCCGGTGTCCCTAGCTCGTGACCGGAAGTAGTAGACCGGAAGTGTGTGGTGTCCACTCAAAGGTCTGGCCGAGACGAGTCCATAGACGTCTGAACCATCTCCGTGGCACTTACCGTTGGCGAGATATAGCGGGATGTCGTTCCCCCATAGACTCCCATGTTAAATGGATGTCGTCCTTGCAAAACTCCTAAGTGTTTTGTCGTTGTATGGGTAGGGGACATTGCAGAAACCACTGAGGAGCATGAATCAGGCAATTTCCTTTCCTTTGAAAAGGCGGACCGGAAGTGGCCGTGTCTCGGCCGGGGAGGGTCCGCGAGCCTCATGTTGGGTGTCCACGTGTAGGTCTGGCCGAGACGAGTCCATAGACATCTGAACCATCCCCGTGGCACGTACCGTTGGCGAGATACCGCGAGATGTCGTTCCCCCATAGACTCCCATGTTAAATGGATGTCGGCCTTGAAAAGTTCCTAAGTGTTTTGTCGTTGTATGGAAAGGGGACATCCCAGAGACCACTTAGGAGCATGAATCAGGCAATTTTATTTTCTTGTAAAACGCGGACCGGAAGTGGCCGTATCTCGGCCCAGGAAGGTCCCGCGGACCTCATGTTGGGTGTCTAAGTGAAGGTCTGGCCGAGACGAGTCCATAGATGTCTGAACCATCTCCGTGGCACGTACCGTTGGCGAGATACCGCGAGATGTCGCTCCCCCATAGACTCCCATGTTAAATGGATGTCCCCCCTTGAAAAACGACCAAGTGTTTTGGAATAACGTGTCTCCAGAACATGCATAGGAGCACGTTTCAGGCCATTTGGAGTCGAATGGTCCCTATATTGGCATGTGCCATGTGTCAGACACTTAGGGTTAGGATGAGAGGTTCCTGGTAGGGTTATATATAGTAAGTGGGCCGTGTTGGGTGTCCACGTGTAGGTATTAGGCTGGAAAAGGGTATGTCGCGGCGGGTTAGGGTTAGGGTTAGGGTTAGGGTTAGGGTTAGGGTTAGGGTTAGGGTTAGGGTTAGGGTTAGGGTTAGGGTTAGGTATTAGGCTGGAAAAGGGTATGTCGCGGCGACATATGCAAATAGCGTCCGCTAGGAATGTCGTAGAGAGCTGAAAGTAAGAAATGAGCATCGTTCAGACAATTTTCTATCATGGGGGGGGGCACTTCAAAAGTCGGACTTCCGGTGTCCCTAGCTCGTGACCGGAAGTAGTAGACCGGAAGTGTGTGGTGTCCACTCAAAGGTCTGGCCGAGACGAGTCCATAGACGTCTGAACCATCTCCGTGGCACTTACCGTTGGCGAGATATAGCGGGATGTCGTTCCCCCATAGACTCCCATGTTAAATGGATGTCGTCCTTGCAAAACTCCTAAGTGTTTTGTCGTTGTATGGGTAGGGGACATTGCAGAAACCACTGAGGAGCATGAATCAGGCAATTTCCTTTCCTTTGAAAAGGCGGACCGGAAGTGGCCGTGTCTCGGCCGGGGAGGGTCCGCGAGCCTCATGTTGGGTGTCCACGTGTAGGTCTGGCCGAGACGAGTCCATAGACATCTGAACCATCCCCGTGGCACGTACCGTTGGCGAGATACCGCGAGATGTCGTTCCCCCATAGACTCCCATGTTAAATGGATGTCGGCCTTGAAAAGTTCCTAAGTGTTTTGTCGTTGTATGGAAAGGGGACATCCCAGAGACCACTTAGGAGCATGAATCAGGCAATTTTATTTTCTTGTAAAACGCGGACCGGAAGTGGCCGTATCTCGGCCCAGGAAGGTCCCGCGGACCTCATGTTGGGTGTCTAAGTGAAGGTCTGGCCGAGACGAGTCCATAGATGTCTGAACCATCTCCGTGGCACGTACCGTTGGCGAGATACCGCGAGATGTCGCTCCCCCATAGACTCCCATGTTAAATGGATGTCCCCCCTTGAAAAACGACCAAGTGTTTTGGAATAACGTGTCTCCAGAACATGCATAGGAGCACGTTTCAGGCCATTTGGAGTCGAATGGTCCCTATATTGGCATGTGCCATGTGTCAGACACTTAGGGTTAGGATGAGAGGTTCCTGGTAGGGTTATATATAGTAAGTGGGCCGTGTTGGGTGTCCACGTGTAGGTATTAGGCTGGAAAAGGGTATGTCGCGGCGACATATGCAAATAGCGTCCGCTAGGAATGTCGTAGAGAGCTGAAAGTAAGAAATGAGCATCGTTCAGACAATTTTCTATCATGGGGGGGGGCACTTCAAAAGTCGGACTTCCGGTGTCCCTAGCTCGTGACCGGAAGTAGTAGACCGGAAGTGTGTGGTGTCCACTCAAAGGTCTGGCCGAGACGAGTCCATAGACGTCTGAACCATCTCCGTGGCACTTACCGTTGGCGAGATATAGCGGGATGTCGTTCCCCCATAGACTCCCATGTTAAATGGATGTCGTCCTTGCAAAACTCCTAAGTGTTTTGTCGTTGTATGGGTAGGGGACATTGCAGAAACCACTGAGGAGCATGAATCAGGCAATTTCCTTTCCTTTGAAAAGGCGGACCGGAAGTGGCCGTGTCTCGGCCGGGGAGGGTCCGCGAGCCTCATGTTGGGTGTCCACGTGTAGGTCTGGCCGAGACGAGTCCATAGACATCTGAACCATCCCCGTGGCACGTACCGTTGGCGAGATACCGCGAGATGTCGTTCCCCCATAGACTCCCATGTTAAATGGATGTCGGCCTTGAAAAGTTCCTAAGTGTTTTGTCGTTGTATGGAAAGGGGACATCCCAGAGACCACTTAGGAGCATGAATCAGGCAATTTTATTTTCTTGTAAAACGCGGACCGGAAGTGGCCGTATCTCGGCCCAGGAAGGTCCCGCGGACCTCATGTTGGGTGTCTAAGTGAAGGTCTGGCCGAGACGAGTCCATAGATGTCTGAACCATCTCCGTGGCACGTACCGTTGGCGAGATACCGCGAGATGTCGCTCCCCCATAGACTCCCATGTTAAATGGATGTCCCCCCTTGAAAAACGACCAAGTGTTTTGGAATAACGTGTCTCCAGAACATGCATAGGAGCACGTTTCAGGCCATTTGGAGTCGAATGGTCCCTATATTGGCATGTGCCATGTGTCAGACACTTAGGGTTAGGATGAGAGGTTCCTGGTAGGGTTATATATAGTAAGTGGGCCGTGTTGGGTGTCCACGTGTAGGTATTAGGCTGGAAAAGGGTATGTCGCGGCGGGTTAGGGTTAGGGTTAGGGTTAGGGTTAGGGTTAGGGTTAGGGTTAGGGTTAGGGTTAGGGTTAGGGTTAGGGTTAGGGTTAGGGTTAGGGTTAGGGTTAGGGTTAGGGTTAGGGTTAGGGTTAGGGTTAGGGTTAGGGTTAGGGTTAGGGTTAGGGTTAGGGTTAGGGTTAGGGTTAGGGTTAGGGTTAGGGTTAGGTATTAGGCTGGAAAAGGGTATGTCGCGGCGACATATGCAAATAGCGTCCGCTAGGAATGTCGTAGAGAGCTGAAAGTAAGAAATGAGCATCGTTCAGACAATTTTCTATCATGGGGGGGGGCACTTCAAAAGTCGGACTTCCGGTGTCCCTAGCTCGTGACCGGAAGTAGTAGACCGGAAGTGTGTGGTGTCCACTCAAAGGTCTGGCCGAGACGAGTCCATAGACGTCTGAACCATCTCCGTGGCACTTACCGTTGGCGAGATATAGCGGGATGTCGTTCCCCCATAGACTCCCATGTTAAATGGATGTCGTCCTTGCAAAACTCCTAAGTGTTTTGTCGTTGTATGGGTAGGGGACATTGCAGAAACCACTGAGGAGCATGAATCAGGCAATTTCCTTTCCTTTGAAAAGGCGGACCGGAAGTGGCCGTGTCTCGGCCGGGGAGGGTCCGCGAGCCTCATGTTGGGTGTCCACGTGTAGGTCTGGCCGAGACGAGTCCATAGACATCTGAACCATCCCCGTGGCACGTACCGTTGGCGAGATACCGCGAGATGTCGTTCCCCCATAGACTCCCATGTTAAATGGATGTCGGCCTTGAAAAGTTCCTAAGTGTTTTGTCGTTGTATGGAAAGGGGACATCCCAGAGACCACTTAGGAGCATGAATCAGGCAATTTTATTTTCTTGTAAAACGCGGACCGGAAGTGGCCGTATCTCGGCCCAGGAAGGTCCCGCGGACCTCATGTTGGGTGTCTAAGTGAAGGTCTGGCCGAGACGAGTCCATAGATGTCTGAACCATCTCCGTGGCACGTACCGTTGGCGAGATACCGCGAGATGTCGCTCCCCCATAGACTCCCATGTTAAATGGATGTCCCCCCTTGAAAAACGACCAAGTGTTTTGGAATAACGTGTCTCCAGAACATGCATAGGAGCACGTTTCAGGCCATTTGGAGTCGAATGGTCCCTATATTGGCATGTGCCATGTGTCAGACACTTAGGGTTAGGATGAGAGGTTCCTGGTAGGGTTATATATAGTAAGTGGGCCGTGTTGGGTGTCCACGTGTAGGTATTAGGCTGGAAAAGGGTATGTCGCGGCGACATATGCAAATAGCGTCCGCTAGGAATGTCGTAGAGAGCTGAAAGTAAGAAATGAGCATCGTTCAGACAATTTTCTATCATGGGGGGGGGCACTTCAAAAGTCGGACTTCCGGTGTCCCTAGCTCGTGACCGGAAGTAGTAGACCGGAAGTGTGTGGTGTCCACTCAAAGGTCTGGCCGAGACGAGTCCATAGACGTCTGAACCATCTCCGTGGCACTTACCGTTGGCGAGATATAGCGGGATGTCGTTCCCCCATAGACTCCCATGTTAAATGGATGTCGTCCTTGCAAAACTCCTAAGTGTTTTGTCGTTGTATGGGTAGGGGACATTGCAGAAACCACTGAGGAGCATGAATCAGGCAATTTCCTTTCCTTTGAAAAGGCGGACCGGAAGTGGCCGTGTCTCGGCCGGGGAGGGTCCGCGAGCCTCATGTTGGGTGTCCACGTGTAGGTCTGGCCGAGACGAGTCCATAGACATCTGAACCATCCCCGTGGCACGTACCGTTGGCGAGATACCGCGAGATGTCGTTCCCCCATAGACTCCCATGTTAAATGGATGTCGGCCTTGAAAAGTTCCTAAGTGTTTTGTCGTTGTATGGAAAGGGGACATCCCAGAGACCACTTAGGAGCATGAATCAGGCAATTTTATTTTCTTGTAAAACGCGGACCGGAAGTGGCCGTATCTCGGCCCAGGAAGGTCCCGCGGACCTCATGTTGGGTGTCTAAGTGAAGGTCTGGCCGAGACGAGTCCATAGATGTCTGAACCATCTCCGTGGCACGTACCGTTGGCGAGATACCGCGAGATGTCGCTCCCCCATAGACTCCCATGTTAAATGGATGTCCCCCCTTGAAAAACGACCAAGTGTTTTGGAATAACGTGTCTCCAGAACATGCATAGGAGCACGTTTCAGGCCATTTGGAGTCGAATGGTCCCTATATTGGCATGTGCCATGTGTCAGACACTTAGGGTTAGGATGAGAGGTTCCTGGTAGGGTTATATATAGTAAGTGGGCCGTGTTGGGTGTCCACGTGTAGGTATTAGGCTGGAAAAGGGTATGTCGCGGCGACATATGCAAATAGCGTCCGCTAGGAATGTCGTAGAGAGCTGAAAGTAAGAAATGAGCATCGTTCAGACAATTTTCTATCATGGGGGGGGGCACTTCAAAAGTCGGACTTCCGGTGTCCCTAGCTCGTGACCGGAAGTAGTAGACCGGAAGTGTGTGGTGTCCACTCAAAGGTCTGGCCGAGACGAGTCCATAGACGTCTGAACCATCTCCGTGGCACTTACCGTTGGCGAGATATAGCGGGATGTCGTTCCCCCATAGACTCCCATGTTAAATGGATGTCGTCCTTGCAAAACTCCTAAGTGTTTTGTCGTTGTATGGGTAGGGGACATTGCAGAAACCACTGAGGAGCATGAATCAGGCAATTTCCTTTCCTTTGAAAAGGCGGACCGGAAGTGGCCGTGTCTCGGCCGGGGAGGGTCCGCGAGCCTCATGTTGGGTGTCCACGTGTAGGTCTGGCCGAGACGAGTCCATAGACATCTGAACCATCCCCGTGGCACGTACCGTTGGCGAGATACCGCGAGATGTCGTTCCCCCATAGACTCCCATGTTAAATGGATGTCGGCCTTGGGTTAGGGTTAGGGTTAGGGTTAGGGTTAGGGTTAGGGTTAGGGTTAGGGTTAGGGTTAGGGTTAGGGTTAGGGTTAGGGTTAGGGTTAGGGTTAGGGTTAGGGTTAGGGTTAGGGTTAGGGTTAGGGTTAGGGTTAGGGTTAGGGTTAGGGTTAGGGTTAGGGTTAGGGTTAGGGTTAGGGTTAGGGTTAGGGTTAGGGTTAGGGTTAGGGTTAGGGTTAGGGTTAGGGTTAGGGTTAGGGTTAGGGTTAGGGTTAGGGTTAGGGTTAGGGTTAGGGTTAGGGTTAGGGTTAGGTATTAGGCTGGAAAAGGGTATGTCGCGGCGACATATGCAAATAGCGTCCGCTAGGAATGTCGTAGAGAGCTGAAAGTAAGAAATGAGCATCGTTCAGACAATTTTCTATCATGGGGGGGGGCACTTCAAAAGTCGGACTTCCGGTGTCCCTAGCTCGTGACCGGAAGTAGTAGACCGGAAGTGTGTGGTGTCCACTCAAAGGTCTGGCCGAGACGAGTCCATAGACGTCTGAACCATCTCCGTGGCACTTACCGTTGGCGAGATATAGCGGGATGTCGTTCCCCCATAGACTCCCATGTTAAATGGATGTCGTCCTTGCAAAACTCCTAAGTGTTTTGTCGTTGTATGGGTAGGGGACATTGCAGAAACCACTGAGGAGCATGAATCAGGCAATTTCCTTTCCTTTGAAAAGGCGGACCGGAAGTGGCCGTGTCTCGGCCGGGGAGGGTCCGCGAGCCTCATGTTGGGTGTCCACGTGTAGGTCTGGCCGAGACGAGTCCATAGACATCTGAACCATCCCCGTGGCACGTACCGTTGGCGAGATACCGCGAGATGTCGTTCCCCCATAGACTCCCATGTTAAATGGATGTCGGCCTTGAAAAGTTCCTAAGTGTTTTGTCGTTGTATGGAAAGGGGACATCCCAGAGACCACTTAGGAGCATGAATCAGGCAATTTTATTTTCTTGTAAAACGCGGACCGGAAGTGGCCGTATCTCGGCCCAGGAAGGTCCCGCGGACCTCATGTTGGGTGTCTAAGTGAAGGTCTGGCCGAGACGAGTCCATAGATGTCTGAACCATCTCCGTGGCACGTACCGTTGGCGAGATACCGCGAGATGTCGCTCCCCCATAGACTCCCATGTTAAATGGATGTCCCCCCTTGAAAAACGACCAAGTGTTTTGGAATAACGTGTCTCCAGAACATGCATAGGAGCACGTTTCAGGCCATTTGGAGTCGAATGGTCCCTATATTGGCATGTGCCATGTGTCAGACACTTAGGGTTAGGATGAGAGGTTCCTGGTAGGGTTATATATAGTAAGTGGGCCGTGTTGGGTGTCCACGTGTAGGTATTAGGCTGGAAAAGGGTATGTCGCGGCGACATATGCAAATAGCGTCCGCTAGGAATGTCGTAGAGAGCTGAAAGTAAGAAATGAGCATCGTTCAGACAATTTTCTATCATGGGGGGGGGCACTTCAAAAGTCGGACTTCCGGTGTCCCTAGCTCGTGACCGGAAGTAGTAGACCGGAAGTGTGTGGTGTCCACTCAAAGGTCTGGCCGAGACGAGTCCATAGACGTCTGAACCATCTCCGTGGCACTTACCGTTGGCGAGATATAGCGGGATGTCGTTCCCCCATAGACTCCCATGTTAAATGGATGTCGTCCTTGCAAAACTCCTAAGTGTTTTGTCGTTGTATGGGTAGGGGACATTGCAGAAACCACTGAGGAGCATGAATCAGGCAATTTCCTTTCCTTTGAAAAGGCGGACCGGAAGTGGCCGTGTCTCGGCCGGGGAGGGTCCGCGAGCCTCATGTTGGGTGTCCACGTGTAGGTCTGGCCGAGACGAGTCCATAGACATCTGAACCATCCCCGTGGCACGTACCGTTGGCGAGATACCGCGAGATGTCGTTCCCCCATAGACTCCCATGTTAAATGGATGTCGGCCTTGAAAAGTTCCTAAGTGTTTTGTCGTTGTATGGAAAGGGGACATCCCAGAGACCACTTAGGAGCATGAATCAGGCAATTTTATTTTCTTGTAAAACGCGGACCGGAAGTGGCCGTATCTCGGCCCAGGAAGGTCCCGCGGACCTCATGTTGGGTGTCTAAGTGAAGGTCTGGCCGAGACGAGTCCATAGATGTCTGAACCATCTCCGTGGCACGTACCGTTGGCGAGATACCGCGAGATGTCGCTCCCCCATAGACTCCCATGTTAAATGGATGTCCCCCCTTGAAAAACGACCAAGTGTTTTGGAATAACGTGTCTCCAGAACATGCATAGGAGCACGTTTCAGGCCATTTGGAGTCGAATGGTCCCTATATTGGCATGTGCCATGTGTCAGACACTTAGGGTTAGGGTTAGGGTTAGGGTTAGGGTTAGGGTTAGGGTTAGGGTTAGGGTTAGGGTTAGGGTTAGGGTTAGGGTTAGGGTTAGGGTTAGGGTTAGGGTTAGGGTTAGGGTTAGGGTTAGGGTTAGGGTTAGGTATTAGGCTGGAAAAGGGTATGTCGCGGCGACATATGCAAATAGCGTCCGCTAGGAATGTCGTAGAGAGCTGAAAGTAAGAAATGAGCATCGTTCAGACAATTTTCTATCATGGGGGGGGGCACTTCAAAAGTCGGACTTCCGGTGTCCCTAGCTCGTGACCGGAAGTAGTAGACCGGAAGTGTGTGGTGTCCACTCAAAGGTCTGGCCGAGACGAGTCCATAGACGTCTGAACCATCTCCGTGGCACTTACCGTTGGCGAGATATAGCGGGATGTCGTTCCCCCATAGACTCCCATGTTAAATGGATGTCGTCCTTGCAAAACTCCTAAGTGTTTTGTCGTTGTATGGGTAGGGGACATTGCAGAAACCACTGAGGAGCATGAATCAGGCAATTTCCTTTCCTTTGAAAAGGCGGACCGGAAGTGGCCGTGTCTCGGCCGGGGAGGGTCCGCGAGCCTCATGTTGGGTGTCCACGTGTAGGTCTGGCCGAGACGAGTCCATAGACATCTGAACCATCCCCGTGGCACGTACCGTTGGCGAGATACCGCGAGATGTCGTTCCCCCATAGACTCCCATGTTAAATGGATGTCGGCCTTGAAAAGTTCCTAAGTGTTTTGTCGTTGTATGGAAAGGGGACATCCCAGAGACCACTTAGGAGCATGAATCAGGCAATTTTATTTTCTTGTAAAACGCGGACCGGAAGTGGCCGTATCTCGGCCCAGGAAGGTCCCGCGGACCTCATGTTGGGTGTCTAAGTGAAGGTCTGGCCGAGACGAGTCCATAGATGTCTGAACCATCTCCGTGGCACGTACCGTTGGCGAGATACCGCGAGATGTCGCTCCCCCATAGACTCCCATGTTAAATGGATGTCCCCCCTTGAAAAACGACCAAGTGTTTTGGAATAACGTGTCTCCAGAACATGCATAGGAGCACGTTTCAGGCCATTTGGAGTCGAATGGTCCCTATATTGGCATGTGCCATGTGTCAGACACTTAGGGTTAGGATGAGAGGTTCCTGGTAGGGTTATATATAGTAAGTGGGCCGTGTTGGGTGTCCACGTGTAGGTATTAGGCTGGAAAAGGGTATGTCGCGGCGACATATGCAAATAGCGTCCGCTAGGAATGTCGTAGAGAGCTGAAAGTAAGAAATGAGCATCGTTCAGACAATTTTCTATCATGGGGGGGGGCACTTCAAAAGTCGGACTTCCGGTGTCCCTAGCTCGTGACCGGAAGTAGTAGACCGGAAGTGTGTGGTGTCCACTCAAAGGTCTGGCCGAGACGAGTCCATAGACGTCTGAACCATCTCCGTGGCACTTACCGTTGGCGAGATATAGCGGGATGTCGTTCCCCCATAGACTCCCATGTTAAATGGATGTCGTCCTTGCAAAACTCCTAAGTGTTTTGTCGTTGTATGGGTAGGGGACATTGCAGAAACCACTGAGGAGCATGAATCAGGCAATTTCCTTTCCTTTGAAAAGGCGGACCGGAAGTGGCCGTGTCTCGGCCGGGGAGGGTCCGCGAGCCTCATGTTGGGTGTCCACGTGTAGGTCTGGCCGAGACGAGTCCATAGACATCTGAACCATCCCCGTGGCACGTACCGTTGGCGAGATACCGCGAGATGTCGTTCCCCCATAGACTCCCATGTTAAATGGATGTCGGCCTTGAAAAGTTCCTAAGTGTTTTGTCGTTGTATGGAAAGGGGACATCCCAGAGACCACTTAGGAGCATGAATCAGGCAATTTTATTTTCTTGTAAAACGCGGACCGGAAGTGGCCGTATCTCGGCCCAGGAAGGTCCCGCGGACCTCATGTTGGGTGTCTAAGTGAAGGTCTGGCCGAGACGAGTCCATAGATGTCTGAACCATCTCCGTGGCACGTACCGTTGGCGAGATACCGCGAGATGTCGCTCCCCCATAGACTCCCATGTTAAATGGATGTCCCCCCTTGAAAAACGACCAAGTGTTTTGGAATAACGTGTCTCCAGAACATGCATAGGAGCACGTTTCAGGCCATTTGGAGTCGAATGGTCCCTATATTGGCATGTGCCATGTGTCAGACACTTAGGGTTAGGGTTAGGGTTAGGGTTAGGGTTAGGGTTAGGGTTAGGGTTAGGGTTAGGGTTAGGGTTAGGGTTAGGGTTAGGGTTAGGGTTAGGGTTAGGGTTAGGGTTAGGGTTAGGGTTAGGGTTAGGGTTAGGTATTAGGCTGGAAAAGGGTATGTCGCGGCGACATATGCAAATAGCGTCCGCTAGGAATGTCGTAGAGAGCTGAAAGTAAGAAATGAGCATCGTTCAGACAATTTTCTATCATGGGGGGGGGCACTTCAAAAGTCGGACTTCCGGTGTCCCTAGCTCGTGACCGGAAGTAGTAGACCGGAAGTGTGTGGTGTCCACTCAAAGGTCTGGCCGAGACGAGTCCATAGACGTCTGAACCATCTCCGTGGCACTTACCGTTGGCGAGATATAGCGGGATGTCGTTCCCCCATAGACTCCCATGTTAAATGGATGTCGTCCTTGCAAAACTCCTAAGTGTTTTGTCGTTGTATGGGTAGGGGACATTGCAGAAACCACTGAGGAGCATGAATCAGGCAATTTCCTTTCCTTTGAAAAGGCGGACCGGAAGTGGCCGTGTCTCGGCCGGGGAGGGTCCGCGAGCCTCATGTTGGGTGTCCACGTGTAGGTCTGGCCGAGACGAGTCCATAGACATCTGAACCATCCCCGTGGCACGTACCGTTGGCGAGATACCGCGAGATGTCGTTCCCCCATAGACTCCCATGTTAAATGGGTTAGGGTTAGGGTTAGGGTTAGGGTTAGGGTTAGGGTTAGGGTTAGGGTTAGGGTTAGGGTTAGGGTTAGGGTTAGGGTTAGGGTTAGGGTTAGGGTTAGGGTTAGGGTTAGGGTTAGGGTTAGGGTTAGGGTTAGGGTTAGGGTTAGGGTTAGGGTTAGGGTTAGGGTTAGGGGTTAGGGTTAGGGTTAGGGTTAGGGTTAGGGTTAGGGTTAGGGTTAGGGTTAGGGTTAGGGTTAGGGTTAGGGTTAGGGTTAGGGTTAGGGTTAGGGTTAGGGTTAGGGTTAGGGTTAGGGTTAGGGTTAGGGTTAGGGTTAGGGTTAGGGTTAGGGTTAGGGTTAGGGTTAGGGTTAGGGTTAGGGTTAGGGTTAGGGTTAGGGTTAGGGTTAGGGTTAGGGTTAGGGTTAGGGTTAGGGTTAGGGTTAGGGTTAGGGTTAGGGTTAGGGTTAGGGTTAGGGTTAGGGTTAGGGTTAGGGTTAGGGTTAGGGTTAGGGTTAGGGTTAGGGTTAGGGTTAGGGTTAGGGTTAGGGTTAGGGTTAGGGTTAGGGTTAGGGTTAGGGTTAGGGTTAGGGTTAGGGTTAGGGTTAGGGTTAGGGTTAGGGTTAGGGTTAGGGTTAGGGTTAGGGTTAGGGTTAGGGTTAGGGTTAGGGTTAGGGTTAGGGTTAGGGTTAGGGTTAGGGTTAGGGTTAGGGTTAGGGTTAGGGTTAGGGTTAGGGTTAGGGTTAGGGTTAGGGTTAGGGTTAGGGTTAGGGTTAGGGTTAGGGTTAGGGTTAGGGTTAGGGTTAGGGTTAGGGTTAGGGTTAGGGTTAGGGTTAGGGTTAGGGTTAGGGTTAGGGTTAGGGTTAGGGTTAGGGTTAGGGTTAGGGTTAGGGTTAGGGTTAGGGTTAGGGTTAGGGTTAGGGTTAGGGTTAGGGTTAGGGTTAGGGTTAGGGTTAGGGTTAGGGTTAGGGTTAGGGTTAGGGTTAGGGTTAGGGTTAGGGTTAGGGTTAGGGTTAGGGTTAGGGTTAGGGTTAGGGTTAGGGTTAGGGTTAGGGTTAGGGTTAGGGTTAGGGTTAGGGTTAGGGTTAGGGTTAGGGTTAGGGTTAGGGTTAGGGTTAGGGTTAGGGTTAGGGTTAGGGTTAGGGTTAGGGTTAGGGTTAGGGTTAGGGTTAGGGTTAGGGTTAGGGTTAGGGTTAGGGTTAGGGTTAGGGTTAGGGTTAGGGTTAGGGTTAGGGTTAGGGTTAGGGTTAGGGTTAGGGTTAGGGTTAGGGTTAGGGTTAGGGTTAGGGTTAGGGTTAGGGTTAGGGTTAGGGTTAGGGTTAGGGTTAGGGTTAGGGTTAGGGTTAGGGTTAGGGTTAGGGTTAGGGTTAGGGTTAGGGTTAGGGTTAGGGTTAGGGTTAGGGTTAGGGTTAGGGTTAGGGTTAGGGTTAGGGTTAGGGTTAGGGTTAGGGTTAGGGTTAGGGTTAGGGTTAGGGTTAGGGTTAGGGTTAGGGTTAGGGTTAGGGTTAGGGTTAGGGTTAGGGTTAGGGTTAGGGTTAGGGTTAGGGTTAGGGTTAGGGTTAGGGTTAGGGTTAGGGTTAGGGTTAGGGTTAGGGTTAGGGTTAGGGTTAGGGTTAGGGTTAGGGTTAGGGTTAGGGTTAGGGTTAGGGTTAGGGTTAGGGTTAGGGTTAGGGTTAGGGTTAGGGTTAGGGTTAGGGTTAGGGTTAGGGTTAGGGTTAGGGTTAGGGTTAGGGTTAGGGTTAGGGTTAGGGTTAGGGTTAGGGTTAGGGTTAGGGTTAGGGTTAGGGTTAGGGTTAGGGTTAGGGTTAGGGTTAGGGTTAGGGTTAGGGTTAGGGTTAGGGTTAGGGTTAGGGTTAGGGTTAGGGTTAGGGTTAGGGTTAGGGTTAGGGTTAGGGTTAGGGTTAGGGTTAGGGTTAGGGTTAGGGTTAGGGTTAGGGTTAGGGTTAGGGTTAGGGTTAGGGTTAGGGTTAGGGTTAGGGTTAGGGTTAGGGTTAGGGTTAGGGTTAGGGTTAGGGTTAGGGTTAGGGTTAGGGTTAGGGTTAGGGTTAGGGTTAGGGTTAGGGTTAGGGTTAGGGTTAGGGTTAGGGTTAGGGTTAGGGTTAGGGTTAGGGTTAGGGTTAGGGTTAGGGTTAGGGTTAGGGTTAGGGTTAGGGTTAGGGTTAGGGTTAGGGTTAGGGTTAGGGTTAGGGTTAGGGTTAGGGTTAGGGTTAGGGTTAGGGTTAGGGTTAGGGTTAGGGTTAGGGTTAGGGTTAGGGTTAGGGTTAGGGTTAGGGTTAGGGTTAGGGTTAGGGTTAGGGTTAGGGTTAGGGTTAGGGTTAGGGTTAGGGTTAGGGTTAGGGTTAGGGTTAGGGTTAGGGTTAGGGTTAGGGTTAGGGTTAGGGTTAGGGTTAGGGTTAGGGTTAGGGTTAGGGTTAGGGTTAGGGTTAGGGTTAGGGTTAGGGTTAGGGTTAGGGTTAGGGTTAGGGTTAGGGTTAGGGTTAGGGTTAGGGTTAGGGTTAGGGTTAGGGTTAGGGTTAGGGTTAGGGTTAGGGTTAGGGTTAGGGTTAGGGTTAGGGTTAGGGTTAGGGTTAGGGTTAGGGTTAGGGTTAGGGTTAGGGTTAGGGTTAGGGTTAGGGTTAGGGTTAGGGTTAGGGTTAGGGTTAGGGTTAGGGTTAGGGTTAGGGTTAGGGTTAGGGTTAGGGTTAGGGTTAGGGTTAGGGTTAGGGTTAGGGTTAGGGTTAGGGTTAGGGTTAGGGTTAGGGTTAGGGTTAGGGTTAGGGTTAGGGTTAGGGTTAGGGTTAGGGTTAGGGTTAGGGTTAGGGTTAGGGTTAGGGTTAGGGTTAGGGTTAGGGTTAGGGTTAGGGTTAGGGTTAGGGTTAGGGTTAGGGTTAGGGTTAGGGTTAGGGTTAGGGTTAGGGTTAGGGTTAGGGTTAGGGTTAGGGTTAGGGTTAGGGTTAGGGTTAGGGTTAGGGTTAGGGTTAGGGTTAGGGTTAGGGTTAGGGTTAGGGTTAGGGTTAGGGTTAGGGTTAGGGTTAGGGTTAGGGTTAGGGTTAGGGTTAGGGTTAGGGTTAGGGTTAGGGTTAGGGTTAGGGTTAGGGTTAGGGTTAGGGTTAGGGTTAGGGTTAGGGTTAGGGTTAGGGTTAGGGTTAGGGTTAGGGTTAGGGTTAGGGTTAGGGTTAGGGTTAGGGTTAGGGTTAGGGTTAGGGTTAGGGTTAGGGTTAGGGTTAGGGTTAGGGTTAGGGTTAGGGTTAGGGTTAGGGTTAGGGTTAGGGTTAGGGTTAGGGTTAGGGTTAGGGTTAGGGTTAGGGTTAGGGTTAGGGTTAGGGTTAGGGTTAGGGTTAGGGTTAGGGTTAGGGTTAGGGTTAGGGTTAGGGTTAGGGTTAGGGTTAGGGTTAGGGTTAGGGTTAGGGTTAGGGTTAGGGTTAGGGTTAGGGTTAGGGTTAGGGTTAGGGTTAGGGTTAGGGTTAGGGTTAGGGTTAGGGTTAGGGTTAGGGTTAGGGTTAGGGTTAGGGTTAGGGTTAGGGTTAGGGTTAGGGTTAGGGTTAGGGTTAGGGTTAGGGTTAGGGTTAGGGTTAGGGTTAGGGTTAGGGTTAGGGTTAGGGTTAGGGTTAGGGTTAGGGTTAGGGTTAGGGTTAGGGTTAGGGTTAGGGTTAGGGTTAGGGTTAGGGTTAGGGTTAGGGTTAGGGTTAGGGTTAGGGTTAGGGTTAGGGTTAGGGTTAGGGTTAGGGTTAGGGTTAGGGTTAGGGTTAGGGTTAGGGTTAGGGTTAGGGTTAGGGTTAGGGTTAGGGTTAGGGTTAGGGTTAGGGTTAGGGTTAGGGTTAGGGTTGTAGGGTTAGGGTTAGGGTTAGGGTTAGGGTTAGGGTTAGGGTTAGGGTTAGGTTAGGGTTAGGGTTAGGGTTAGGGTTAGGGTTAGGGTTAGGGT
>NW_028155261.1:2500-7500 GCF_963514095.1 Eutrigla gurnardus | reverse complement strand
GGTTCCTCACATAGTCTGGTCTCTGGACTAATGTGAGCTACTATGTAGACCTCTGGGGGACCACAAACAGTCTCTGGTTCCTCCACATAGTCTGGTCTGGTCTCTGGACAAATGTGGTCTACTGTCTAGACCTCTGGGGGACCACAGACAGTCTCTGGTTCCTCACATAGTCTGGTCTCTGGACTAATGTGAGCTACTATCTAGACCTCTGGGGGACCACAAACAGTCTCTGGATCCTCCACATAGTCTGGTCTGGTCTCTGGACTAATGCAGTCTACTATCTAGACGTCTGGGGGACCACAGACAGTCTCTGGTTCTCCACATAGTCTGGTCTGGTCTCTAGACTAATGTGAGCTACTGTCTAGACCTCTGGGGGACCACAGACAGTCTCTGGTTCTCCACATAGTCTGGTCTGGTCTCTAGACTAATGTGAGCTACTGTCTAGACCTCTGGGGGACCACAGACAGTCTCTGGTTCTCCACATAGTCTGGTCTGGTCTGTAAATGTTTGTGTGTTTGCAGGGCCGGAAAGAACGAGCCGGAGCCGGAGCAGCCCGTCCCCAGGAAGGTGGCCATCAGGACACTGGCGGCCGCCGAGGACATCGACCCCGACGTCCTGGAGAGCATGCACTCTCTGGGCTGCTTCAGGGACAAGGACAAGCTGACCAAAGACCTGCTGTCGGACGAGTGAGGGGGGGAGGAGGAGGAGGGGGGACTACAGTGGGGGGGGAGACGTCACCTTGATGAATCCTTCTGTTTAACGAGTCTCCTGATCTTCTTCTTCTCTCCAGAGAAAACCAGGAGAAGATGATCTACTTCCTGCTGCTGGACCGCAAGGAGAGGTATCCGAGCCAAGAGGACCAGAACCTGCCGCCGCGCACTGAGATCGGTAGGCGAGTCACAGACCGGGGGGGTGTTGATCACATTGTTAGGACGCTTAACCAAGACCGCGTTTAGCATGAGCTACAACACTTCAGTATGCTAACATGTTAGCTCAAAGGGCCGCTGAGAATCCAAACTTGGGCTTCTGACGAGCAAAGAAACCAGGAAGTCGTCGGTTAGCATGCTAGTTAGCATGCTAGTTAGCACGTATCTCTGTGCCTCCCATCGATCGATCAATTTTTTTGTCTATTTGCTAGACAAGAAAATGACACCAATAATCTACCATAAACAATAAAAATGAAGTATTAATTATGATGTTAATGATTTCATTCTGATTCATGATAATATCCCCACATGATCAATTTTAAAGTCCTTTATCCGAGTGTCGCCGCCTTCAGCGATTGTTTACGTATTTATTGTTCAACGTCGTGAACGCGCTAAAAGAAAGCACAAAGAATCAAACAAAACTACAAATAAACTCATATTCTTTATGTAATAGTCGACAACGATGTGGATTTCTGACCCGTCTCTCTCTGTCTCTCCTGTGTGACCTCCCCGGTGGCGTGACCTTTGACCCTGACCCCCCCCGTGCTCAGCAGACCCCCCCAGGAAGCGTGTGGACTCGCCCATGCTGAGCCGCCACGGCAAGCGGCGGCCGGAGAGGAAGTCCATGGAGGTGCTGTGCGTGACGGAGGGCGGCTCCCCCGTGCCGGTGCGGCGAGCCATCGACATGGCGACGCACGGCCAGAGGTGAGAGACGGGCGCCAGCGGCATCGGCATGGACTCGAACACGCGACGCGGCGATGTGTTTCAACGCAGTCTGCTGAGTCGCAGGTCTGTGGTGAAACACATCGCCAGTTCAGGACGGATCACACGAGGCCTGGCGGGAGGTGTGTGTGTGTGTGTAGCATGTAGCATGCAGTCACGGTGGACCAGAAGCATCCGGTCTGATCTGGACCCGGTGTGGTTTCGTCTCATGTTTGAAGAAGATGATTCTCACGATTATTATCAACAAACCTGTTTATAGAATGTGATGAGTATAAAGTAAAGATAGAAGTCTCAACATGTCGGGAAGAAAAGTACACAGTTAAAAAATATAAATACTCCAGTAAAGTACAGATACCTGAAAACTGTGTTGAGGTCATGAATCCGTATATTTCTGAAAGCCGTGATCCGACATTCTGCAGCGTCGCCACCTGGTTTGTTTCAGGAACGTTTAACGGTCAGCGTTCATCCTGGAATCCTCAAAAGAATCGACCTCGTTAAGACCTCGTTAAGACCTCGTTAAGACCATGTTAACGAGGTGAAGAAACGTTTGTTTTTGAGCTATAAATCTGACTTTGCTCATTTGAAAGTGAGACGTTGGTTCTTCTATGAGCAGGAGTCCACATGGAAGCTGGACCTGGGTCCTGAACCCGAGGCTCAGCCCGGCGTCGTGGTCCTCGTGTCCAGCGGTCGTTTCCTCCGATGTCATATGTTGTTTTTATAGAGACAATAATCAACACATTCTTATGTTGATGAACAGCCTTTACGTCCAACCCTCCTTCAAAATAAAAGTCCCAGATTACTAAACTGGTTTTCTTCTCTGGATGAAAGCCCTGTTTGACCCGACAGCAGGTTGAGATCAGGACTTGTGAGGACTTGATCTGCCTCTTTAGCTGCTGTGCCGTCGTTACCCCCCCCCCCCCCCCCCCCCCCCCAACAAGTGATGGAATGTCCCGCTGACTCCAGCATGACTCATGAATGTGCTTCTCCTCCCTGATCCTGGATGTGATCCTGGATGTGATCCTGGATGTGATCCTGGATGTGGATCCGTGCATGACGACTCCTGTTTCATGGAGATCTTTGTTTTTCCATCTTCTGGTGCTGAAGTGTGTTTGCATGCTGACCGTTAGGACTCCCTTATATGACGACCTTTCTGTCTGTCTCCTGGTTTCTGTCTGCCCCCCCCCCCCCCTCCCCCCACCCTTTTTTTTAGCAAATCTGTTTTCAGTAAAAGCTTGGATATCACAAACGCTAACTGCAGCAAGGAAGAAAGGTATTGGTCGGCTCCGTTCCTGTTTCTGTGGGGTTTTTGTCCGATCCATATTTTGATTTGACATTTAATCAGTTTGAGTTTCTCATCATTCAGTGGATCGACTTCTTCACACGTCTTTGTCTTTCACTTTAAATGTAGCACGTTGTTTCCGTTAACTATTTGTGACTATACATAATCTATTTTCAACACATCGTAGATCACGATAAGTCGTAACGCTGCGATCTAAAAAATGGAGAAACATGTTTCATTAGTTACTTATTAAAAATGTGGAAGCACAGAAACGTGATCTGATTACTTTTAGTAGTTTACGGAGTACGTTCATGTTTCATACGCAGAGATTAACAAACGCCTAAAAGCGTGTTTCTATGCTAACAATACATAAAACGTGATTATAAAAGTGCTGCTAAAAGTGAGACCAAACCCGAGATATTAATATAGCTACGTTTCCGTGGCGACACCGGAACTTTTGTGTTCACGCATCACAAGTCGGGTTCCAGCGAGCGTACGTTTTTTCTTTTTGTCCTCATTTTGTCTCAAAGAGCGAAGATTTAGGACAACAATCCTGTTTCTACGTCCTTCCTTCCTTCCTTCCTTCCTCCTTCCTTCCATCCTTCCTTCATCCTTCCTTCCATCCTTCCTTCCTCCTTCCTTCCATCCTTCCTTCATCCTTCCATCCTTCCTTCTTCCATCCTTCCTTCATCCTTCCTTCCTTCCTCCTTCCATCCTTCCTTCATCCTTCCTTCATCCTTCCTTCCTCCTTCCTTCCATCCTTCTTCCTTCCTTCTTCCTTCCATCCTTCCTTCCTTCCTCCTTCCTTCCTTCCTTCCTTCCTTCCTTCCTTCCTCCTTCCTTCCTTAATCCTTCCTTCCTTCCTCCTTCCTTCCATCCTTCCTTCCTCCTTCCTTCCATCCTTTCTTCATTCCTCCTTCCTTCCTTCCTTCCTTCCTTTCTTCCTTCATCCTTCCTTCCTTCCTCCTTCCTTCCATCCTTCCTTCCATCCTTCCTTCATCCATTCCTTCCTCCTTCCTTCCTTCCTTCCTTCCATCCTTCCTTCTTCCATCCTTCCTTCATCCTTCCTTCCTTCCTTCTTCCATCCTTCCATCCTTCCTTTCTCCTTCCTTCCTCCTTCCTTCCATCCTTCCTTCCTCCTTCCTTCCTTCATCCTTCCTTCCTTCTTCCTTCCCTCCATCCTTCCTTCCATCCTTCCTTCCTCCTTCCTTCCATCCTTCCTTCATCCTCCCTTCCTTCCTTCCTTCCTCCTTCCATCCTTCCTTCCTTCATCCTTCCTTCCTTCTTCCTTCCTTCCTTCCTTCTTCTATCCTTCCTTCATCCTTCCATCCTTCCTTCCTTCCTCCTTCCATCCTTCCTTCATCCTTCCTTCCTCCTTCCTTCCATCCTTCCTCCTTCCTTCCTTCCTTCCTTCCTCCTTCCTTCCATCCTTCCTTCCTCCTTCCTTCCTTCCTTCCTTCCTTCCTTCCTTCTTTCCTCCTTCCTTCCTTCCTTCCTTAATCCTTCCTTCCTCCTTCCTTCCATCCTTCCTTCCTTCCATCCTTTCTTCATTCCTCCTTCCTTCCTTCCTTCTTCCATCCTTCCATCCTTCCATCCTTCCTTCATCCTTCCTTCCTTCCTTCTTCCATCCTTCCTTCATCCTTCCATCCTTCCTTCCTTCCTTCTTCCATCCTTCCTTCATCCTTCCATCCTTCCTTCATCCTTCCTTCCTTCCTTCTTCCATCCTTCCTTCATCCTTCCATCCTTCCTTCCTTCCATCCTTCCTTCCTTCCTTCCTTCCTTCCTTCCTTCCTTCCATACCTCCTTCCTTCCTCCCCCCTCCTCCCACATGACACGCCATCAAAATGTCACTTCCTGTCCTGGCTTCCCCATTCTTCGCGTTCACACTGAGGTGGTCTCTCCTGGTTCTTCCTGGTCTCTCCTGGTCTCTCTCGGAGGACCTTCATCGCTGCTCAGAGGAGGGACCACTCTGACCCCATTCTGTCTCTGGACCTTTTACACTAAACGCTGTGGAAGAAAGGAGGATCATCTCTGACGGCAACTAAAGAAAGAAACTAGAAAGACTGAAAACC